>NW_017732790.1:23481-34909 GCF_001890085.2 Hipposideros armiger | reverse complement strand
AAAAGGACAGCAACTTGTCTGTTCCCCTTCCCCAATTCCCCAATGCTGTTTCTCTCCCCCAAATCCCCAATAAAATCTTTAAAAAATACAAATTGATACTTACAAAATACTCATGGGGACGTAAAATCAAGCATAGGGAATATAATCAATAATATGGTAATAACTATGTGTAATGCCGGGGGGGGTACTAGACTAGTCAGGGGAATCACTCCTTAAATTATATAAATGTCTAACCACTGTGCTTAATTAACATAATTAAAAATTAATATAAAATAATATTGAATATCAACTGTAATTGGAAAATTAAAAAGAGGGGAAGGTGAAGGGGAATGAAACAAATTTCTAGGTTAAATTTCTAGATGTAAAACAAATGTCATGTGGATGTAATATACAGCACAGGGAATATGTCAATAATATTGTGATAGCATAGTATGGTGTCAGATGGTTGCTGGACTTATGATAATCACTTCTTTAGCTATATAAATGTTGACTAACTATTGTGTACACATGAAACTAATATAATATTGTATGTTAGTTATATTTTAATAAAAATCTTTTAAAAATCCACCATATAACTCACCAATCTCACTGCTGGTATTTATCCCAAAAATTGATATCAGGATCTCAAAGAGACATTAACACTCTTATGTTCATTGTAGCGGTATTCACAATAGCCAAGATGTGGAAATAACCCAAATGTCCATGACAGATAAAAGGATAAAGAAAATATGATGCACTTGAGTACACACACACACACACAGACACACACACAGACACACAGAGTGAAGTACTATTCAGCCTTAATAGAGAAGGAAATTTTGCAATATGTAACAATATGGATGAACCTTGAGCACATGCTAAGTGAAATAAGCCAGTTACAGAAAGACAAATACAGCATGATTCCACTTATATGAGGTCTCTAAAATAGTCAAATTCATAGAATCAAAGACTGGAATGATGGTTGCCAGGGACTAGGGGAGGGGGAAATGGGGGGTTATTAATCAGCAGGTGTAAAGTTTCAGTTAAGATAAATAAATGTGAGAGGTCTACTGTGCAACATTATATCTATATAGTCAACAATAATGTACACTTAAAAATTTGTTCAGAGGGTAGATCTCATGTTAAGTGTTCTTACAATAAAATCACTTTTTAAAAAGAATTTATTAGGGAATTGGGGAAGGGAACAGTGTTGGGGAATTGGGGAAGGGAACACTGTTTTTCCAGGACCCATCAGCTCTAAGTAAAGTTGTTGTCCTTCAATCTTAGTTGAAGGAGGGCGCAGCTCAGCTCCAAGTCCAGTTGCCATTTTCAATCTAGTTGCGTGTGGCACAGCCCAACATTCCATGTGGAAGTTGAACCGGCAACCTTGTTGTTAGGAGCATGTGCTGTCATTAGCTGAGCCACCCAGCCGCCCATTGGCAGCTCAGCAGCTGCTCAGCTTGGGTGCAGTTCACTGGCCCATGTGAGAATCGAACCAGCGATGCTGTTGCTCAGAACTCGCGCTCTAACCAACTGTGCCACCTGGCAGGCCCCAATAAAATCACATTTTAAACATACTTTAAAAATTATGTAATCAGAACTTTCATGGAAGGGATGGTGCAGGGCACAATAGAGTTCACAATGGCACCACTCACTGTGGACAAAGTGGAAGACAAAGCAAAGATGTACTTACAGCTTTTCTCAGTACAGCTTATATTGTCAGTGATGCTGTTGCTATGGCCAAAGTTTCTCTCACGAAGGCAAAATGAAGACACAGCTGTCTTCTTTCTTTAGAGTATGGATCAATTCATTTTTCACCCAGAGACAGTTATGTTCACTGTATGAAATAAACACATGGAATTGGAGAAAAAAATAAAAATAAATAAAAAACTTCTCTTTTTCTAAATCCAGATGTGAGCAATGCTAACAATTTTATGTAGTTCCTCCTGGCTTTTCTTGTTCCTTTGTAGTGGGGGTTAGCAAACACAAGAGAAATGTACAAAAGAATAAATTAATGCAAAGCAAATACAAATTCTTGACCCAGGCCCAGAAATATAAAGGTCTCCAATTAGTGGCAGTAGTTTTTGTTTTCAATTTTTATAGTATCAATGAACACTGTAATAAATTCCTTCATTACAAGGATTTTAATAAAACTCCTTTGCAAGCAAAACATCTCATGGAATTCACTTTATGTATCAGTGTATATATGTGTATGTGTCATTGTGTGTATATACATCCTACTTATTCTATTTGAACATCTAGGTACATCAGAGATGCTTAATAAATACTTATAAATTTATTTTAAACATAAATTTTATTTACCAATCTTAAAATGAATACATAAGACTTACAGAAAATAAGAAATTTGAAAAACAGAAAAAATTCTCAATTTTTTGCTCTTTTAAGCAACTTATAGTATGCAGCATTGTAATTAAAATTTAGACCACAGAGTTACATTTCTGGGATTATGGCACATGGTGTTGCTCAGACCAACGCTCCTGTTGAAAATAACTCATAATGCTATGGTAAATAACACTGTGATCTACACTTTGGGGAATATCTTGTCAGCAATTATTAATTATTCCTTTAAGAAAATAAGAATTGATTTTTGTTTTGTTATAATTCAATAGTCATCAATCAGGCAGCCCTAGAGTCATTCTCATATTTTATGAAAAAGGGCATTTCCTTGGCTTTTCCTGGACCAACTCAGGAAGGAGGAAATTAGCAGATGGAATACCATTAATATGCATTTTTTAGAAACTAGTTTTGACAAATACTTGGCAAATGAGTGCTTCAGATGCTCCTCCTCCTCTAAAATAATTTTTGTGATGGTTTTAGTATACCATACCAACTGAATGCCCAATGTCTTTCTCCAAGTTTTTTTTCATGATAGATTTTATTTTTCTAGAGAAGATTTTAAAATAGTTGTGATTTATAAGGTGTTAACTATATTCCAGGAACTGGCTTAATCCACTGTTGGGGAGAGGGAAAACCACCCCCCCACACACACCCTTTTAGGTTATTCTGGCTGGTTTAAGAAGTACATTGACACAAGGCAGATTAACAGAAGAAAAAAATGTAATTTGTATGTATAGAGGTCCCATAGAAATGGGACTATATTTTCCAGCTATATTGAGATAACATTGACATATAACATTGTATAAGTTTAAGGTTTTGATATCCTCGCTTTGCCTTCCGAGGGGCCATGCTAAAGCCGAAGTTTGTGGTCTCTCTCTCTCTGGCCCACACATTTGGGCCATCGTTCTGTGTGTGGTCACTAGCCTTCTGCCAAAGATCACTTTGCCACCTTCAGGAGTGCACACTTGGATCTCGCCACAGGTTGAACTGGCCACAGGGTGAGGTTTTGTGTAGGTGAGGTGTGTGGAGTGCCGGGGGTGCCTGTGGGCCAGTGTGGAGGAGCTCACCAGGTCAGGCTTCCCCAGTGTTTCATGGTCAGGCTTCTTCATGGATTCCATGATGTGGTTAGTAGAATCTGTGTCCTTTTAATGCCCTCTGAGAATCCTGTTTGCTGCTTTCCCAGCTTCATCCTGCCCTCTAGTCTTCCAGCTCACAACTCAGTGCTCCTGATGAGACATAAGAGAAATGGGCTTCTTTGGCAGCATCCCACACAGCTGGGGAAGCTGGACACTTGCTCACATGGTCTCACTTTTCCCTGGGGGAGAAATCACAGGTTGAGAAGGTCTCTCTTGGCACTAAGCTCTGTTACCTTGGGAGGGAGGTAACACAGGTAAGGTCAAATTGTTACTTTCAACCTCTCCAGTGTATCCAAACTCACATATAGCTACATGCTGGACTCCTGGTCTTCCACAAAGGCTCTCTCTTAATGGGTGATTGTTTAAGACAGTGTTTTCCAAGGGCTCACAGACCGTAAGATGCTAAGAGAGGCTGAAGCCAGTTCATGGGCCACTGTAGAATCCAGAGCCAGGACTGAGGTCTGTATTCCTACTACCCAATGCACAGGTGGGTGAGTGCCCTCTTGGGTCCCTTGGTGGATAGAACTAGAACCCATAGCTCCCACAAAAGCACTTTTGCCTTTGGATGGGTGCCAAATTGTTGTTGAGGGAGTGTATGAACAAAGGACATCTTATTCAGACATTTTGCTGATGTTACTCTTCCCAGCATCATTTGTTGAAAAGATGATCTTTTTCCCCCCATTGAATTCCTTTGGTACCTTTGTTAAAAATTAATGAATCAGGGGTCTGGCCAAGTGTCTCAGTTGGCTAAGAGTCTGAGCAGCAGGGCCACCAGTTCAGCTCCCATATGGGCCAGTAACGCTGTGCCCTCTATAGCTAAGATGGTGAACAACAGCTCGACCTGGAGTTGGGCTGCTGTGAGTGGTCGGCGATGATGTAGGCTGCAGCCCCTGCTGCAGTAGGCTGCCGTGAGCTACTGTGAGTGGCCGGCAGCCAGCATGAGTGGCTGGTGGCTGGCAGCCAGCGAGAGCTGCCGTGAGCTGCCGTGTGTGAGCCGCCATGAGGGCTGTCCAATGGCCAGTGACCTACTGCCTCAGCCGGGAAGAGCACAATGATCACAATATCAACATGGGCCATTGAAGCGACATCCTCCACAACTAGACTGAGGAACAAAAGGACAGCAACTTGTCTTTTCCCCTTCCCCAATTACCCAATGCTGTTCTCCTCCCCCAATTCCCCAATAAAATCTTTTAAAAATTAATGAATCATATATGTAAGAGATTATTTCTGAACTTTCAAATCTATTTCATTGAACTATGTGTCTGTCTGTATACCAGTAATAGTGATAGGGTAGGTAGATATATAGAAATGAGCAGGAGAAGGAGAGACCTAGCCCCAACTAGAAAGCCACTTCCTGCAGTTTCTACCTTAGATCAAGATCTCTAGCAGCTGCCCTCACTCACACATGCCCCTAAATCAAAGAGCTGTATTGTTAGAAGCGAGAGAGAGAGAGAGAGAGAGAGAGAGAGAGAGGGAGAGAGAAACCATCCTGCTTATCAGAATGTACACCGTGCTTCTGAGGGTAATGAGCTCAGACAACCTTGGGAGCAAGAAGGGAGTACAAGGCATGCCACTAGGAGAATGAGAGATACTAGAGAGGAAGAGCAGGGAGAGAATACCCACTGAAATAAAAACTCACACAATATAAGGAGAGGCTGCTTCCCTTTCTTGGGTCAGCCCCCTCCATGTCTCACAGTATACTCACTATTACTAAAATCATATGGTCATATGAATAGATTGAGAAAAAGCATTTGACAAAATCTAGCATCCATTTATGATAAAAGCTCTCAGGAAAGTGGTACTAGAAGGAACATACCTCAACATAGTAAAGAACATTTTTGGCAAACCCACAGCAAACATTTTACTCTACAGTGAAAAGCTAAAAGCATTTTTCTTGAGATCAGGAACAAGACAAAGATGTCCACTTTTACCACTTTTATTCAACATAGTACTGAAAGTCTTAGCCACAGCAATCAGACAAGAAAAAGAAATAAAAGGCATCCGAATAGGAAAGAAAGAAGTAAAACAGTCATTATTTGCAGATGGCATAATACTATATAGAGAGAACCGAAAAGATTCCACCAAAATACTGTTAGAACTGATAAATGAATTCAGTCAAGTAGCAGGATACAAAATTAATATTCAGAAATCAGTTCCATTTTTATACACCAATAAGGAATTGTCAGAAAGAGAAACTAATACAACAATCCCCTTTACAATTGCATCAAAAGGAATAAAATACTTAGGAATAAATTTAACCAAGAAGGTAAACATGCTATACACTGAAAACTATAAGACACAAATGAAAGAAATTGAAGAACACAATAATAAATGAAAAGATTTTCCATGCTTATAGATTGGGAGAGTTAATATTATTACAATGTCTGTACTTGGGCCGGCCAAGTGGCGCGTTGGTTGAGTTGGCTTGGGACGGCAGCTCTGAGCAGCAGGGCCCTGGTTCTGATCCCACATAAGGACAAGTGACACTGCCCTCTACAGCTAAGATGGTAAGCAGCAGCTCGACCTGGAGCAGGGCTGCTGTGAGTTTCCGGCGACGTCATAGGCTGCAGCCCCTGCTGCATTGGGCTGCCATGGCTACCGTGAGTGGCTGGCATCCAGTGCGAGGGACTGGCAGCCGACGTGAGCTGCCGTGAGCAGCCATCCAATGGCCATTGAGTGACTGCCTCACCTGGGAAGCGCACAATGATCACAATACCAACATGGACCAGTGAAGCGACGTCCTCCACAACTAGAATGAAGAACAAGGAGGACAGCAACTTGTCTGTTCCCCATTCCCCGATTCCCCAATGCTGTTCCCCTCCCCCAATTTCCCAATAAAATCTTTTTTAAAAATGTCTGTACTACCCAAAGCAATATCCAGATTCAATGAAATGCCCATCAAAATTACAATGGTATTTTTCACAAAAATAGAAAAACAATCCTAAAATTAGTATGGAAACATAAAAGACCCTGAATATCAAAAGCAATCTTGAGAATGAAAGACAAAGCTGGAGGAATAACACTTCAAAATATATTACAAAACTGTAATAATAAAAAAAGTATGATATTGGCAAGAAAACAGACATATACATCAATGGAACAGACTAGAGATCCCAGAAATAAACCCACGTTTATACGAGGTTGGACAGTGAAGTTTGTGAACTCATCCTAGAAAAAGTGCTACATACCTTATTGCTGAATATCACTATGATCACCTTCAAAGTACTCCCCTTAGGAAATTATGCACTGATGCCAGCGCCTAGTCCACCCTTCAAAGCAATTTTGGAACTCTTTTTCTGGAATGGCCATCAAAGCAGTCATCGTATTACCCTTGATGTCCTGAATGTCATCAAAATGTCTTCCTTTCAATATTCCCTTTATCTTTGGATAAAGAAGGAAGTCATTGGGGGCCAGATCAGGTGAGTAGGGAGGGTGTTACAATACAATTATTTGTTTACTGGCTAAAAACTCCCTCACAGACAGTGCTGTGAACTAGTGTATTATCATGATGCAAGAGCCATGAATTGTTGGCAAGAAGTTCAGGTTGTCTAACTTTTTCATCCAGCCTTTTAAGCACTTTCAAATTTTGGGCTGTCGGAAAAGTCATGATGCATTTTTGTAACGAAAAACATAGAAAAAATATGTCATGACTTCTCCGACAACCCAATAGTAAACTTGGTTAACTGTTTGTCCAGTTGGTACAAATTCATAATGAATAATCCCTCTGACATCAAAAACGTTTAGCAATATCGATGCAACAAGTTTGCAAACTTAATTGTCAGACCTTAATTTTGGGACTTAATTGTCATATAGTCAATCTATGACAAAGGAGGCAAGGAAAGAATATACAATGGGGTAAAGACAGTCTATTCAATAAAAGGTGTTGGGAAAACTAGACAGAAACATGCACTAAATAAAACTAGACAACCTTCTTCTACCATATACAAGAATAAACTCAAAATGGATTAAAGACTTAAATGTAAGACCTGAAACCATAAAACTCCTAGAAGAAAATATAGGATGTAAACTCACAGACATTAGCCTTAGGAATATTTTTACTGATATATCCCCTTAGGCAAGAGAAGCAAAAGAAAAAATAAACAAACGGGGCTACATCAAACTAAAAAGTTTTTTTCACAGCAAAAAAAAAAAACCATGAACAAAACAAAAAGACATCCTACTGAATGGGAGAATATATTTTTCAATGATACATCTGATAAGAAGTTAATATCCAAAATTTATAAATAGACTCATACAACTTAATACCATAAAAACAAACAACCCAATTAGAAAATGGGCAGAGGCATGAAGAGACATTTCTTTAAAGAGGACATACAGATGCCCAATAGACATATGAAAAGATGCTGAAACTCATCGATCATCAGTGAAATGCAAATGAAAACCACAATGAGATACCACCTCACTCCCGTCAGAATGGCCATCATCAGTAAATCAACAAACATTAAGTGCTGGCGAGGACACGGAGAAAAGGGAACCCTCGTGGACTGTTGGTGGAGTTGCAAATTGGTGCAGCCACTATGGAAAACAGTATGGAGGTTCCTCAAAAAATTAAAATAGAACTACCTTATGAACCAGCATTTACACTTCTGGTTATTTATCTGAAGAAATCCAAAACACTAAATCAAAAAGATATACGCACCCTATGTTCATTGTAGCACTATTTACAATAGCCAAGATATGGAAGCAACATAAATGCTCATCAGTTGACAATTGGGTAAATAAGAGATGATACATATATACCATAGAAAAAGAATAAAACTACTTGTAAATAAAAAGTAAATATTTAAGACATGTAGAAGGAACAAGGAATAAAAAATAAATATTTTTAAAGAAACAACATATGCTTTCTTTGATTTTTTATATAGTTTGTGTTTTTTTAATGCATTGATTCCCACTTTAATCTTTATTATTTCCTTTCTTCATTTGATTTGAATTAAATTTGCTCTTTGTTTTTCTGGCTTACTTAATTGAAATCTTTGATAATTGCTTTCAAATTTTGTTTTTTTCTGTCATGAGCATTTATTGCTATCATCTTTTCTCTAAGTCCTGCTTATCTGGGCTTTAATTTATTTTAGTGATGACATCTTGCAAAACTATAATAAAATTTTAAAACCATGATATTGATACTGACGTTGATACAATCCACCAATTTTATTTAGGTTTCCCCAGGTTACTCGCATTCATTTGTATGTGTGTTTTTGTACATTTATTTGTATACATTTTTATGACATGTAGATTCATAGGTTCATGTATCCACTACCAGAGTGAAGATACAGAACAATCCTACTGCCACAAGAATTCCTTGTTTTGTCCTTTCATAACCATACCAACCTCCTCCTCACCCCTACCCCTACCCCAGTCTTGAACCCTGGCAATGGCTAAGCTGTCCTCCATTTCTATAATTTTGTCATTTCAGAAGTGTTACATAAATTGAAAAAATACAGTATGTAGTCTTTGGGGATTGGCTTTTTTTTACTCAGCATAATTCCCAAGTCACTGTGTCTATCAATAATACACTCATTTTTATTATTGAGTTGAATTTACGGTTTAGATATACTTTAGTTTGTTTAACCACCCACCCACTGAAGAATGACTGGATTGTGTTCAGTTTAGAGCTATTATGAATAAAGCTACTATGAAAATCATGTAGAGGTGTTTATGTGAACATATTTTCATTTCTCTGACATATGCCTAAGAGTGCAATTGCTAGATTGTTTGGTAATTGAATGTTTAGTTTTATAAGAAACTGCAAATCGTTTTCCAGAGTGGCTGTATGATTTAACATTCTCACAAGTAATGTATCTGTGATCCAGTTTTTCTGCATGTTTGTCAACATTTGTTGCTGTCACTATTTTTTATTTTAGTCATTATGATAGGTGTGTGGTATTATTACATTGTAGTTTTAATTTGTATTTCCCTGATGACTAGTTATGTTTAACACATTTTCACGTGCTTATTTGCCATTTTGTATATCATCTTGAGTGAAATATCTGTTCATGTTTTCCATTTTCAAATTGGATTGCTTACTTTTCTACTATTGAGTTTTGAGAGTTCCTTATATATTCTGAATGTTAGTCCTTTGTCAGATATGTAGTTTGCATTTACTTTCTCCCAGCCTGTAGCGTGTAGATTTTCATCCTAACAAGATCTTTGCCAGAGCAAAGTTTTTTAATTTAAATTTTGATGATGTCTATAAATTTTTTATTTTATGGATTGTGATTTTGGTGTAAATTTTAATAACTCTTTGCTAGCCCTAGATCCCCCAAATTTTCTAAACGTTTTATAGTTTATCTTTTATATTTAAATATATTACTTATTTTCAGTTAACTGGTACAAGGTGTTAGGTTTAGCTTCAGGTTCATTTCATTCCCTTTGGATATCCCATGCTCCAGCACAATTTGTTGTAAAAGCCATTCTTCCTCCATTGAATTGCTATTGCACCTTTTTCAAAACACAGTTGGAAATATTGTGTGGGTCTATTTCTAGATTATCCATTCTGTTACAATATGTGTCCAGCCCTCCACTAATACCACACTATCCTGATTACTGTAGCTATATGATAGGGCTTAATTTCTGAAGAAACAATTTCTCCCAACTTTATTATTCATTTTTTCAAGATTGTTTTGGCTAGTGAATGGTCTGTGCCTTTGCATATAAACTCTAAAATAAACTTTCTAGTGCTACAAAAATCTATCCTGAGATTTTGGTAGGAATTACATTAAACTATTATTTTGGAGGGAATTGAAATGTTATTATGTTGAGTCTTCCAATCTGTAAGCATGGTATGTCTCCACTTATTTAAATTTTCTTTGATTTATTTCATTAGCATTTATAATTTTTAACATGTATATTATGTAAATATCTTGTTGATTTTGTGTGAAAGTACTTTTTCTTTTTTTGGGAGCTACTATAAGTGATATTTTGTTTTTAATTTCAGTTTACACATGTTCATTGTTATTATATAGAAAAGGCATGGATGTCTGTGAGTTGATCTTGTATTCTACAATCTTACTGAACTCATTAGTTCAAGTTTTTGTAAGTTCCTTCAGATGTTCTATGTAGAAAATCATATCATTTTTAACAGGGACAGCTTTATTTCTTCCTTTCCAATCTGTATAAATGTATTACTATATCTTCCATTTTATTTGTACTGGCTAGAACTTCCAGTATGTTTAATGAGTGTGTTAAGAGTGGAAATCCTTATGTATATGTGCATGGTCATGGGGCGTGGAGTGTAGTATGGGAGTGGAGTCGGGGGATTTGTAATAGATATGTATTATATTGGGGGGAAATGGGGCGGCAGATTGGGGGAGGGGGGTTTTCACTTCAAGGGGTAAAAAGTATAACTATTGAACTGTGTTGTACAGCTGAAACTAATTCTAAAAAATGTGTATTTCATAATAAAAAATAATTTAATAAAAAAAAAGCCAACCATGCTACTAAAAAAAAAAAAAAGAGTGGAAATCCTTACTTTTTCCCAAGCAATGGACCTTTCACTGTTCAGTATGATGTTTTCGTAGATGCTCCTTATCAAGTTGATGAAGTTCCCATCTATTTATAGTATATGAAGAATTTTTATCATGAATGGGTGTTGGATATTGTCAAATGCTTTTTTTGCATCATCTGATATCATATGATTTGTCTTCTTTAGCCAGTTGATATGGTGGATTATCTTGATTGATGATTTTATTGTGTTAAAATACATATAACATAAAAGTTACTATTTAAAGTGTACAACTGTATCAATAATTTATTTATTTATTTATTTATTTATTTATTTAAAAGATTTTTATTGGGGAATTGGGGGATAGGAACAGCGCTGGGGAATTGGGGGAAGGGGAAGAGACAAGTTGCTGTCCTTTTGTTCTTCAGTCTAGTTGTGGAGGACGTTGCTTCACTGGCCCAAGTTGGCACCATCATTGCGCTCTTCCCGG
>NW_017732790.1:12151-23281 GCF_001890085.2 Hipposideros armiger | reverse complement strand
TTGTTCAGCATCTTAGCTGTAGAGGGCAGTGTCACTGGCCCTCATATGTGGGATCCGAACCGGGGCCCTCTGGCGTCCCAAGCCAGCTCTTAACCGGGCCAATAATTAATTTATATCGATAGTTGTGTACAGACTGAGTTTTATTTTGGGGTTCGATACGCAAGACACACCACCACAAGTCACTTGAGAGTAGATAAGAGGTTTATTGTTAACAGGGAAAGAGCTAAGGGAAATAGAAAGTAAATAGTCACAAGGGAAATAAAAAAATATTTACATCATACCACCAGGGCCCCTTTATCCAATTTAGCACCAGAATCAAAGCATCACGGGCAGTTTAGCATCGGAATCAGAGCATCACGGGCAGTTTAGCACTGGAATCAGAGTATTACGGGAAGTTTAGCACCGGAATCAGAGCATTATGGGCATTTCTGAGAGTAATGACACAGCAGAATCTGTTGAGGAAGAGCTGTTGCTTATCCCTGTCTTTTGGGTCTTTTTAAGGGCTTTCTAACAAAGGTGGCTTAGAGCCAAATGGTATATGCGTAAGCAACACACGGGACCAGTCCTGGATCTGGCCAGGAGCCGGGGCTAGTCTGTGGTACTGATTAGGACTAGTCCTTGGAGCCTAGCCCAGTCTTGAAGACCTTGGACAAGCTCCACATTTCGTTTTTTACATCCCTGGAGGGTAGCCAATCCTCCAGAGAGTAAGTGTATACCTAAGCCCTGAATCTAATCATATGACCCCAGGCAGGCCTTTTTTTAAATTCTTATACAATTTGGCCCTAGGGCTGTTTGGGGGAATAGGCATAATTAGATTGTATATGATGTAGTATGAAGGTATTATATATAGTTTGTATATGGCGATACATCTAACAGTTACATAAGTGTAAGAGGATTAATACCACAATGATTATTATTACAGGAGTAAATATAGCAGTGAAATACTTATGAGTCTTAGTGTTTTTAAATAAGAAATTATACCAATTATGATTTGAATCTTGTGTTATAACATGGTAAAATTTTTGTAGTTGGTTGGCCGCAATTATGGTAGCCAACCTATGTTTAGTAAGGGTTTGTGTGTTGTTTAGTAAATGTTGAGCCAATAGTTGAGAGTTTTGTAGAACTTGAGTTAATGTAAGATGTAAATAAGTAGTTGGAGGGCATGAGCTGTGAGGGATCCAAGTAAGAGTTTTATCATTTTTTAGATCGGGAACCAAGTAGAAAACATCACCGTTTTAGTGGAGTATTTTAAGATGCTGTAGACATCTTGAATATGGGGAAGATAGTCCCATAGCAAGTAGCTCAGCAGTGTTTGAACTAGTAAAGCAAACATGTTAAGGCTTAACTTTATACAGAACAGAAAAGTTAACCAAGGTATATACAGTAAGAATATATAGGTTAATAGAATGAGTGAACAAACAAGGCTTTATTATTTGGAGTAAGCCATTACAAGTCGGCCCTTTATCTTTAGGTACACAATCAGTAAGCTTATAAGTAACATTACTAGAATCTATAAATGTATCCCCTATTTGGGGTTGTAGGAAATAGTTTTTTTTTTTAAATAATGGGTAAGGTGTGGAAGGAGTATAACATCTTGGTCGTCTTGGGGAGATAATTTGTTGTGGTGCCAATGCACCACAAGGGAGTACAAGTTACATTGGGTTTATTAGTAGCTATTCTAGAACTATGGGGTATAGGAAAGATTGACCTTTAGGTGCTCGTATCCCCCTGTGTCAATGTACGTTGTGTATTTTTTTTCTGAATTAAAACATGTAACAGTTGTAGCAAACATTTTGTCCAATTGATGAGGAAACTAATATTAGTATTAAGTTTGAATTTATTAATATTTGAGGCATTAAAAATTTGTAACATTTTTTTGTTGATATTGTAGGGTCTTAACATGAGGAGTGACAGTTGTGGGTAGCCATTGAGTATTTAGGGTCACCACTTGGGACATATCTGATCCAGTATTTTGTAGGCAACAGGCTAATGTTTTTAAATCTATAGAATTAGCTATACCAAATCCAGAACCAAGACTACCCAACAAAGTATCATACCAAGCACGGCGTCTTTGATTATATTTAGGTAAAGAGGGAAAGGATATGTTGAAATGAATCAATTTTTGGGGTGCTGTAATAGAAACATAAAGTGTAAGTGTGTGATATATGCACTATTTGGAGAGTAGCATTTTGAGGGGGCTTTTGTATAGAAATTTATAAATAGTCGGCCCAAATGGTGTGATTTTTAATTTTGGTTGTATTACTACAAATAATAAATTGAGAGGCTTTTACAGTAAAGTTTATGGTGGCTAAATTGGAGGCAATACACTTATTAACTGTTTTACGCAGTTGGTGATATCAGTTATGTCAAAGGGTGAGATTAGCAGTACAGCAGGAAATATTTACTGTAGAAGAAAAATTAATAAATATAGGTGAAGAATCGGTGAAGACCATTTGATACGGGTTTTCATGACCGCCCATCCATGTAGTAAGGTTGTTATCTGTAACTGTACCATTGACAATGACATACCGTTGATTCGCGGGACAATTGAAGCTGTCTTGTGAACGAGGTTTGGTATCATTTAGCCAACTCCAATGGAGAGTTATGGGGCTGGTGTCATTGTGTGGATGTAGCTGGGTTTTAGGGGTCCATGTCTCTGCCAACGTCTATATCAGCAGAGTCCAGCAGAAAATTATCTAATTGTGTAAAAACAACTGATTAATAGGGTATATTTTGGGTTGTTTCTGTCTGGGGAACATGACAACAACAATATAGTTGTGTTATTACTTTTTGTGTTATTAATTTTCTGGCCCTGGGAGGATCCGTGGAATGTCTCCTGGCCTATATCTTGGTGTCAGACACGTAATCAGTTGAGCGGAAGCCACCGTATCGAGTGGTGGCGTTGGGGGGAGTATCTAATTTTTTCCAGTAATCAGTAGAAGCATGGGGAACAATTAGTATTTATGTAATCCGAGTACCAGGCAGGAGATGTAAAGTTTCCTTAGAAACATTATGTAGTAGAACTTTAATTTCACCCACGTAATCTGAGTCAATGATACCTGTCATTATTTGAACTCCCTTTTGGGCTAGGCTGGATCGTGGGGCTATTTGCCTGTAATATCCCTTAGGAATCTGAATACCTAGTCCTGTTGAAACAATCTTAGTTGTATTGGAATCCAGCCATATTTTCTCTACATTATGAAGGTCATGTCCAGCAGAAGCTATTGTACCTGTATAGGAAGCTTGAGTATTGGGGTGTATTGTCCACCATTTTAAGGTTTGGAATATATTAGTTTTTCTAATCTGTAAATTTGGAGTCATCATACTAGAGAGAGGAGTTCCTCCTTCTCCAAGTACATGATTATTTAATTTTGGCACGACCTTAAACAGATTATCTTTTTAATGATAATATGAATTAGATCCCATAGAGGATCCCATTTTTCGTAATTTTTCCTTGAGGAGGCCATTTATTTGTTTTATTAATTTAGCTGTCTGTGGATAATATGGAATATGGTATATCCATTTTTTTAAAGATTTTTATTGGGGAATTGGGGGGATGGGAACAGTGCTGGGGAACTGGGGGAAGGGGAACAGACAAGCCGCTGCCGCCTTGCTCCTCAGTCCAGCTGCGGAGGACGTCGCCTCACTGGCCCAAGTTGGCACCATCACTGCGCTCCTTTCTGGAGGCAGATCAGTCACCTGCCTGGACAGCTGCTCACTGTGGCCGCCGGCCGCCCACGCTGGCCGCTGGCCACACACGGCAGCCCACGGCAATCCACCGCCACAGGGACTGCAGCCCATGCCATCGCCCGCGACTCAGGGCAGCCCAGCTCCAAGTTGAGCTGCCGCCCAGCATCTCAGCTGCAGAGGGCAGTGTCACTGGCCCTCACATGCGGGATCCGAACCCGGGCCCTCCCACATCCCAAGCGAGCCTTCAACCATCACGCCACTCGGCCGGCCCGATATATCCATTCTATATTATACTTTTCACAATATTCAGTAATTGCCTTACCTTTAAAATGAGACCCATTATCACTTTGAATCTATATTATGGAATCCTGTAAGGGTATCCCATAATATAGAGCGATAATATCAAGAGTTTTAATGATATTATTTTGGGTGGCTTGCTTGTATGTACAGGCAATTAGGACCCCCAAATAGGTATCAATACAGGTACAGATGTATCTACATCCTTTGGAAAGGGGCAGAGGTACAATATAGTCAATTTGTCAAATTTGGGCTGGAGTCTTATTCCATAGTAATTTTTCAGTTATAATTTTAGGCAAAGGCCTTTGTTTATCCAATTGATATGTGGTACATTGTTTTTTAGGAGTTTTAAAATCAGACATTGGTTTTCCAGTCTGTGTCCACTTGTGTATAGCAGCAGGGCCAGCATGTCCTGTTTTTTGATGAATCTATCATGTGAGAGTTAAGGTCTCATCACTGATGGGAGTAGAATGTTTTATTTTGGCTATGGCCGCCAAACGGTCCACGTCAGCATTATACTTAGTTTTACAGAAGTCTTTTTTGTATGAGAATCTACATGAAATACAGATAGTTTACTGGTCTTTGCAATTTCCCATATATCTTTCTAAATATCGGCCCCCATAATTTTTTATCATAAATTTTTCTTGGTCCTTTTTTTATTTAGGCATCCATGTTTCTAGGCCTTTTGCCATGGCCCATGAATCAGTGAAGATATGACATTGATCATCTCTCTCAAAATTTATAGTCTGATAGGCTGTTTGTAATTTAGCAAACTGACTACTCTTTCCCTTACCGCTGGTTTTAAGCACCATCTTTGTAACTGGATTATAAGCAACAGCTTTTTAGTATTGAGTATTGCCAATATATCGTGTAGACCCATCGGTGAACCATGCATGTCTTTTTTGTTTAGCTGAGAGGGAGTTATAACCATGATTGTATACCACAGGAGAGTTGGTCCTTTTGATTGTGATAGGCTGAAAATCATCTTTTAGTGGAATTTTTATTACTTGCTTATGTAAAGACAGTACTCCAGAGGGGCCTGTTTTAGCTTTATTTTGAATATATCATGTTTATTTAATTATGTTAGATTTTTGGGCATGTCTAATCTGGTCACTTATGATCCATTGTATGATAGGGATTTTTGGCCTCAAAGCCACTTTATGGTTGATAGTTAATTGTTTTGTCTCGGTTAATGCCCAATATGTTGCAAGCAGTTGCTGTTTAAATGGAGTATAGTTTTGCCCAGCTTCAGGTAATTTACATGTCCAAAAACCGAGGGGGAGGGGACCCGTTTTGAGTCTTGTTTTTGTCACAGACTCTAATTAGCATATCCTGAATTCATGGTAACCATACGTTTTAATGGTCCCTCTCGTATGGGCCAAAGGTCCAGGGCTGTTTGGATTGCAGCCTTTGCTGCTTTAAAGGCCGGGGCTTGTTCAGACCCCCAATCAAATTCATATTTTTTTCTAGTAACTTTGTACAGGGGCTGTAAGATTTTCCTCAAATGAGGAATATGATTTCTCCAATATCCAAAAAGGCCAATAAATTTTTGAGGGTTTTTTTGTGTGTGTGTGGGATGGCAAAATCCAAAATTTTCTGTCGGACCTTCAGTAGAATGGCCCAATGTCCAAAATTTCAATGTATCCCTAAAAATTTTACTTTTTGACCCGGTCCCTGAATTTTATCTGGATTTATCTCCTAACCTTTTTGTTTCAAATGAGTGATGATTTGTTTCAAATAATACCTTACAAAGTCCTCTGTGGGACCCTGTATTAGGATATCATCTATATAATGAGTAATAAGGAGACTGGGGTGAATCTCACATTTATCTAAATGTTCTGCAATTAACCGATGACAAATTGCAGGGCTGTGTTTGTAGCCCTGGGGCAGCCTAGTAAAGGTATATTGTTGCCCTTGCCAGGTGAAGGCAAAATGCTCCCATTGTTTAGGATTAATGGGTATGGTAAAGAAAGCATTAGCAACATCTGTAACAGTATACCATGTACCATGGTGAGATTGGATATGTTAATTAGAGTAACTGTATCTGGTACAGCAGCAGTAAGAGGGGGAGTTACTTTGTTTAGCTTCCGATAATCTACATTTTCCAAGAGCCATCAGTTTTTTTTACTGGCCAAATAGGATTATTTTATATAGACGTAGTGGGGATCATAACTCCAGCATTGACATAATTTTTGATGGTCTGAGTAATCTCCGTATGTCGCCCAGGGATACGATACTGTCTGTAGGTAACAACTTTAGTTGGCTTAGGCAGGTGAACAGGATCAATTAATAGTTTACCTACTATTACAGAATGAATTTTTAGAGTTTGAATTGTAAAGTGATAAGTACCATCATCTAATTTGAGGGACATTCCCCTCAAAATGTCAATGCCAATTATATATTTAGGGATAGGAATGACTACCACCGAGTATTTTCAATTGGGTAGGTTCCCTATACTCATTATTACTTTAATTTGTTTAGCAGGTACTTTATGGCCACCAAGCCCAGAAATAATAATTGGAATTTCTTTAAATTTAGTTGGGCTTCCATAAATTAAAGAGGCCTCCGCTCCAGTATCCACTAAAGCACTTGCTACCGTAGTAGATCCATTTTTCCAATATAAAGTAATTGGTACATGAGGGCAATAGTCTCGCCTATACACTTCTCTAACTTGTGGGGTATCCGAAGCTTGGCCCTCATCCTATTTAAATTTTTGTAGGTTCTCAAATGGATATAGTTTAGCCGGAGGTGTAGGTGGGAGATTTAAGCTGAAGGGGTTAGTATCATTATGCCCCTCCTTAACCTTAATTTTGTTGGCCCGTTTCACCTTATTCTTGTAAAGCTGCCACATATCTTTAGTGGGAATGCCATCCAACTTTTTTAGGCTTACTCCTGCCTTTAATAAGGCCTGAAACATTTCCCTTTGGGAGATTTGATTGGGATTGAACCCCTTATTGTTATTACTAGAATATTTGTCCTTATTACAACTGGAGTTGTTTTTTTCAGTATCATTCCAATCTCCCATATCTCCAACTTCTGACATTTTTTTAAATACCTGTTTTATGGGCTGCCCAGTCTCTGCCAACAGCAGAGTCATTATGAGATGCTTATAAGCAGGCGGAGCAGTGCGGACAATTAAATTGTGATGGGTGGCAGTCATTGGGCCTAACAGATATTGATCTGCTGTCTCCGTCATTATAGCCATTTTCATTGCCTCTCCCTTTAGCCGATCTATGCCAGCCTTCAAAGCGTACCATGGGCGGGTTTCAACCGGCCAGGATGTGTCAGTAGGAAATTGCGTAGTACAACCACGAGCAGTCAGGGTTAATAAGGTAGTCATTGCTCCACCTGCATGTTGATGATCATGAACATCTGAACAAAAGGATTTGTGGAAACAGTAACGAAGCGGAGAGCGTCCTCATTATCTATGTTAAAGCCTCCAGCTCCGGTGTTCGCAATTTTAATCATCCAATTCAGTAATTTTTTACCTTGTTTTTGGGCAAATTTAGATAAAATATTATTGATTTTTTTGTTGGGAAAAGTCCTCAATAATCAGAAAACCTCTTTGCCCTCCATTAGCAATCTGCTCCTGCCGTTGCTGTAGAGGTTTAACTTGTAAAGCAGGAGGATGCTTTCTTGCCTCTCTTAGCTCACCCCAATCTACATCATTATCAGTATTATCCCATATATCACCATCCCATTTATCGGGATCCCAATCAGCCTTTGCAGTAGCAATAACGGCATGTACTTTTTGGGGATTAACCTTGCCCCTTCTCTTCCTGTACTTATATTGAGCATAAGGAATGGCCGCCTTTTCAGCAACAGTTTGATAGCCATGCGTCTGGTCACCCAATATATAATTTTGACATTGTAACATAGTAAGCTTGTTTTGTAAATCAGCAGTATTTTTTTAAACACATTTTTTTCAATCAAATTATTTATACGTTGACACATTTGACGATAAGGAGTTAACAAAATCCATCCATGGCGAGCGACGGCCATCAGCTCCCCTCCTTTCTCGACAGGGATAGTTTTAAGAACTTTTACCACCTGAGGTGGATCAGCAGTCTGTAACTTCCCATCCCAATTCTCAATAAGACAGCCCCTAAGGCCCATTCTCTAGCCAGTGAAGAGAACTGGATGTCTTCCCAGCCGGGAATACACAAGTCACACACAAAACTTCACTTTTCTTTTTAAACCAGGGCATTGTTTTGGTGGTTGTGTGTATGCTGCCGACTACGCCAATTTGTATCGATAATTAATCTATATCGATAGCTGTGCACAGACTGAGTTCTATTTTGGAGTTCGATACGCAAGACACACCACTACAAGCCGCTTGAGAGTAGATAAGAGGTTTATTGTTAACAGGGAAAGAGCTAAGGGAAATAGAAAGTAAATAGTCGCAAAGGAAATAGAAAAATAGTTACATCATACCACCAGGGCCCCTTTATCGAATTCAGCACCGGAATCAAAGCATCACGGGCATTTCTCAGAGTAATGACACAGTGGAATCTGTTGAGGAAGAGTTGCTGCTCATCCCTGCCTCCTGGGGCTTCTTAAGGGTTTTCTAACACAGGTGGCTTAGAGCTAAATGGCGTATGTGTAAGCAACACATGGGACCAGTCCTAGATCTGGCCGGGAGCCGGGGCTAGCCCATGGTACTGATTAGGACTAGCCCTTGGAGCAACACACGGGACCAGCCCTGGATCAGGCCAGGAGCCGGAGCTAGCCCGTGGCACTGATTAGGACTAGTCCTTGGAGTCCAGCCCAGTATCGAAGACTTTGGGCGAGCGCCACATCTTGTTCCTTACATCCCTGGAGGGTAGCCAATCCTCCAGAGAGTAAGTGCATACCTAAGCCATGAATCGAATTATATGACCCCAGACAGGCCTTTTTCCTTCTAAATTCTCATACAACAACTCAGTGGTATTTTGTACATTCATAATGTTGTGCAACCATCACCACTATCTATGAAAATGTCAGAACATTTTTTCATGTGTTTGCTGGATATTCTTTGGGCAGATGTTTATTCCATTCTTTGCCCATTATTTAATTTGGTTGTTTGTCTTGCTGTTGAGTTGTGAGGGTTTTTATAATATTCGGGATATTAGACCCTTTTCAGATATATGATTTACAAATATTTTCTCTCATTCTGTGGGTAGTTTTTATACTATCTTAATATAGTATCCTTTGATGTACAAATGTTTTTAATTTCGTTGAAGTCCAATTTATCTTTTTTATTGCTTATATTGGGTTGTTGAAAAAGTCATGACGTATTTAGTCTGTTTTTCAACGGTCATTTATTTATATAAAGAACAAAGATCAATCAATGATATATTGCCCATTTTGTTCGATAAACTTATGCCATCTTTCAGTGAGCTTCATAATTCCTCGTTCATAGAAGGACCTGTCTTTATTTGCAAAAAATAAACAAGGTGCTGTTTTACAGACTCATCTGAATGGAACATTATACCACACAAGAAGTTTTGAAGAGAGCAAAACAAGTGGAAGTCGGACGGCGCAAGGTCAGTCGAGTATGGTGGGTATGGCAACACATCCCATCTAAGCTCCAACAATTTTTTTTTGTTTTAGTTAGAATGACTATAATTTTTATTTATTTTTTCCTTTTTATTGTTAGTTTCAGGTGTACAGAACAATGCAATAGTTATCTTTTTCACCCTTCACACAGAAACAAACCCCTCCACCATCTACTGCCCTCCCACCCCCGATATCATACTTATCTATTACAATTCCATTGACTCCATTCCCACACTCTACTCCATGTCCCATGACTATATGTATATATAATTATAGTTGACACAATATTATTCAACATCAGTTCAGAAATACAGTGCCGTGGTCAAGCCTCTACACCAACTATGTAGTGGTCTCCTTAACAAGACATGAGTCCATCTGGTCCCCTAAAAAATATTTACAACATTATTGATTATATGCCACAGACTATGTTTTCTATCCCTGAGGCCATATTGTAGTTACCAATTTGTATTTTCCCTTCCATCCCCACTAGCAACCCTCAGGTTTTCCTCTGTGTCTCTGAGACTATTTCTGTTTACATTTCTCATTTATTCAGTTTTTTAGAATCCACGTATAAGTGAGATCCTATAGTATTTGTCTTTCTCTGACTGACTTATTTCACTTAGCATAATGTTCTCTAGGTCCATCCATATCATTGCAAATGGAACAATTTCCTTCTTCTTTATAGCTGAGTAATACTCCATTGTGTAAATGTACCATAGTTTCTTAATCCAGTCATCTACTAATGGGCATTTTGGTTGTTTCCAATTCTTGGCTATTGTGAATAGCGCCGCAATGAACATAGGGGTGCATATATTTTTTCGAATTAATGTCTTGGGTTTTTCTGGATAAATACCTAAGAGTGGAATTGCTGGGTCATAAGGTAGTTCCATTTTCAGTTTTTTGAGATACCTCCATACTTATTTCCATAGTGGCTGCACCAGTCTGCAGTCGCACCAACAGTGCACCAGGGTTCCCTTTTCCCCACAACCTCGCCTGCATTTGTTGTTTGTTGAATTATTGATGATAGCCATTCTGACAGGGGTAAGGTAGAATGTCATTGTGGCTTTTATTTTCATTTCCCTAATGCTTAGTGAGGTTGAACATTTTTTCATATGCCTATTGACCATCTGTATGTCCTCTTTAGAGAAATGTCTCTTCATATCCTCTGCCCATTTTTTTAACTGGGTTGTTTGTTTTTTTGGTGTTGAGTTGCATGAGCTTTTTATATATTTTGGATATTAACCCCTTATCAGATATCTCATTGACAAATATCTTCTCCAATTCAGTAGGCTTCCTTTTTGTTTTATTGATGGTTTCCTTTTTTGTGAAAAAACTTTTAAGTTTGATGTAGTCCCATATGTTCATTTTTTCTTTTACTTCCCTAGCCCGCAGGGATGTATCAGTAAAAATATTGCTCAGGGCAATGTCTGCAAATTTAGACCCTATATTTTCTTCTAAGAGTTTTATGACTTCAGGTCTTATATTTAAGTCTTTAATCCATTTTGAACTTGTTCTTGTATATGGTGTAAGGAGGTGGTCCAATTTCATTTTTTGCATGTGTCAGTCCAATTTTCCCAGCACCATTTATTAAATAGACTATCTTTA
>NW_017732790.1:0-10176 GCF_001890085.2 Hipposideros armiger | reverse complement strand
TTCCCTTTATGGAAGTAAAACAGTAAAATATGGCAAAAATGCACAGTTTGGTCTTCCATCTTCAACTTGTAAAATCTCCAAAAGTCAACCAAATTTCTCAATTTTTTTACAATGAAGCTAGAACTGTCAGCTGTCAAATGACATAGCAATAACATAGATGTAAATTACTCTAGTACTTCTAAAAATGAATCAGTGCCATCTGTCGCAAACATGCGTCATGACTTTTGCAACAACCCAATATATCCTTGGTTTTCATGTCTTACAAATCAGTGTCAAATCTGAAATCATTAAGATTTATCTGTATGTTTTCTTCTAAGAATTTTATGGTTTTAGCTCTCATATTTAGGTATTTGATCCATTTTGAGATACTTTGTATATATGATGTGATGTAAAGTTCCAACTTCATCATTTTCTATATAGGTATCCGATTGACCAAGCATGACTATTGGCTATTCTTTCCCCATGAATGGTCTTGGCACTTTCGTCAAAAATTACTTGACTGTAGGGCTGGCCGAATGGCTCAGTTGTTTAAGAGCTCGAGCTCTGAGCAACAGGGTCATCTGTTTGATTTCCGCATGGGCCAGTGAGCTGTGCCTGAACTGAGCTACCACTGAGCTGCCAACAGGTGGCAGGATGACTTAGCTGGTGAGAGCACGTGCTCCTAACAACAAGGTTGCTGGTTTGACTCCTGCATGGGATGGTGGGCTATGCCACCCACCCAGAACTAAGTTTGAACATGGCACCTTGAGCTAAGCTGCCCTGAGCTGCTGACAGGTGGCCAGATGGTGACTGGACTTGGAGCTGAGCTAACTGTGTCCTCCACAACTAAGATTGAAGGACAAAAACTTGGATGCTCCCCTTCCCCAATTCCCCAACACTGTTTCCCTTCCCCAATTCCCCAATAAAATCTTTAAAAAAATTAATTGACTGTAGATGTGTCAGTTTATTTCTGGACTCTCAATTCTATTCTGTTGATCTCCATGTCTATCATTATGCCAATACCACACTGTTTTGCTAGTTGGAGCTTTTTGAAATAATGAAGTGTGAGTATTGTAATTTCATTATTCTTTTTCATGATTGGTTTGGTGATTCGGGTTGCCTTGAAATTCCATATTAATTGTAGGATCAGCTTTTCCATTTCTGCAAAAAAAGGCTATTTGCATTTTGATAGGCATTGCACTAAATCTGTAGATCACTGTCGGTGGTATTGCCATCTTAATAATATTACATCTTCCAATCGATAAATAAGTGATGCCTTTCCATTTATTTAAGTCTTTAATTTCTTTCAGCAATGTTTTATAGCTTTCAGGATACAAATCTTTCACCACTTTTGCTAAATGTATCCCTAAGCATTTTATTCTTTTTGATGCTATTGTAAATAGCATTTTCTTTCTTTCTTTCTTTCTTTCTTTCTTTCTTTCTTTCTTTCTTTCTTTCTTTCTTTCTTTCTTTCTTTCTTTCTAAAAGATTTTATTGGGGAATTTGGGAAGGGAACAGTGTTGGGGAATTGGGGAAGGGGAACATTGTGTTTTTCCGGGACTCATCAGCTCCAAGTCAAGTTGTTGTCCTTCAGTCTTAGTTGTGGAGGGCACAAGCTCAGCTCAAAGTCCAGTCGCCCCTTTCAGCTTTCTATCTAGTTGCAGGGGGACGGGGAAAGGCGAGGGGCGGGGTGCAGCCCACCATCCCCTGCGGGAGTGGAACTGGCAACCTCATTGTCAAGAGCACACACACTCATCAGCTGAGCCATCCTGCCACCTGTTGGCAGCTCAGCGGCAGCTCAGCTGGGACACAGCTCACTGGCCCATGTGGGAATCTAACCGTAGACCCTGTTGCTCAGAGCTTACGCTCTAACCAACTGCGCCACCCGGCTGGCCCTATAAATAGCACTTTCTTAATTTAGTTTTCTGATTGTTCATTTCTAGTGTATAGAACTACAGTGCTTTTGCATGTCGATCTTGTATTCTACAACTTTGCAGAATTCATTTGTTAGCTCCAGTAATTTATGGTGGATTATTTAGGATTTCGTTTTTAGAGGATTATGTTACCTGTGAATGGAAATAGTTTTACTTTTTCCTATCCTATTTGGATACCATTTATTTCTTCTTCTTTCCTAATTGCTTGGGCTAAAACTCCAAGTACAATATTGGATAGAAGTGACCAAAGCAGGCATCCTTGTCTTGTTCATAATATTAGGGGGAAAGCTATCAGTCTTTCACCCTTGAGTATGATGTTAGCTGTGTGTTTTTCATAAATTTCCTTTATACTGTTCAATAACCTTCCCTCTCTCTATTCTTAGTTTGTTGAGTTTTTATCCTGAAAAGGGGTTTAATTTTTGTCAAATGCTTCTTCTGCATCAATTGAAATATTCATGTTGGGTTTTTTTTCCATTTTATTAATTTGGTGTATTACATTGATTGATTTTTTAAAAATTTTATTGGCAAACAGCCATGGTTATTGGTTACACATTGTTTTCATGCTACAATGGCATAGTTGATTCTTTTAGGGAAGGCGCAGCTCACAGTGGCTCATGCAGGAATTCAACCAGCAACCTTGGTGTTATCAGCACCACGCTCTAAACAACGGAGCTAATCGGTCACCCCCGTTGATTGATTTTTATTTGGTAAAACATCCTTGCATTCCTGGGATAAAACCCTTTGGATCATGGTATATAATCTTTTTAATATGATGCTGGATTCAAGTTTCTAGTATTTTGGTGAGGAATTTTGCATGTGTATTTATAAGTGATACTGGTCAATAAGTTTCTTTTCTGGCATATGTTTGTGTGGTTTTACTATAAGGGTAATCATGATGAGCTAATAAAATGCATTAGGAAGTATTCCCTCCTCTTCTATATTTTGGAAGGGTTTGAGAAGAATTGGTGTTAGTTCTTTAATGTTGGATAGAATTCACCAGTGAAGCTATTTGGTACTCAGCTTTTCTTTGTGGGAGGTTTTTACAATAATTACTGATTCACTCTTTTACTTGTTATAGCTCTATTCAGACTTTCTATTTCTTCTTGGGTCTCATATGGTAATTTACATGTTTCTAGGAATTTTCCCATTTCATGTACAGTATCTAATTTGTTGAAGTGTAATTGTTCATAGTGTTCTATTATAATCCTTTTTTTATTTCTGTAAGGTGTGTAAAATGCCCCCACTTTTATTTCTAATTTGAGTAAATTGTCTTCTTTCTTTATTTTAGTCAATCTAAGTTTGTCAATGTTGTTTATCTTTTCAAAGAACCAATTTTTATTTCATTGATTCTTTCTGTTTTTTTGTTTTCTCTTTTGTTTAGCTATAGACTAATCTTTATTATTAGATGCTTATTTTTGTTTGCTTTGGGTTTAGTTTGCTCTTCTTTTTGTTATTGTGGAACTATTTGTTATTGATTTGAGATCCTTCTTCTTTTCTAGTATAGGCATTTACCCCAATAATTTATCTCTGAGAACTACTACTTTCATTGCATTACATTGGTTTTATTATGTTGTGTTTTTATTTTCATACATTTCAAAGCATTTTGAAATTTCACTTGTAATTTTTTTCTTTGACCCATTGGCTGTTTAGAGTGTGTTCTTTTGTTTTCAGATATTTGTGCATTTTTCAGTTGTTCTTTTATTATTAGTTTTTAGTTTCATTCCATTATAGACAGAGAGAGTACTTTGTATGATTTTAGTCTTTTACAATTTATTCAGACTTGTTTTGTGGTCTAATATATGGTCTATTCTGGAGAACATTTCATATGCACTTAGGTTAATCCTATTCTGGGTTTGTTAAGCTTCTTGAATCTTTATGTTTATATCTTTTGCCAAATTTGGGGAGTTTTAAGCCATTATTTTTTTAGTAATTTCCAGTCCCACTCTCTCTCTCTCTCCTCTCCTTTTGGGACTCCAATGACACAAATGATAGCTCTTGTTTTATTGTCTGAGTGGGCTCAGAATGTGAGAATTTGGGTTTTTTTCTAATTTGGTTATTTTGTTTTTCACTTCTATAATTTACATTTGTTTTGTAAATTTTATTTTTGCTGAGATTTTTTTTTTTTTTAGCTGAGCCATCCTGCTACCTGTTGGCAGCTCAGCGGCTGCTCAGCTCGGGCTGGACTCGAACCGCTGTTGCTCAGAGCTCAAACTCTTGAGCGAGCTCTTAACCAACTGAGCCACTCGGCCGGCCCTTTGCTGAGATTTTTGAATTTTCATTTATTTCAAGAGAATTTACATTTTTTCATTGAAGCATTTTCATGATGGCTAATTTAAAATTAGAAAATTCCAATATCTGTCTCATCGTAGTTTTGTTGTCTGTTGATTTTCTCCCTTATTTGTGTTATGCTTTTTCTGGTTTATGATATAACATTTTATTTTCTATTATATATGGGACACATTAGATACTATATAATGAGACACTAGATTTTATTTAATTTTTTTATTATTATTATTGGGGAATTGGGGAAGGAGAACAGCCAAGTTGTTTTCCTTCAATCTTAATTGTGGAGGGTGCAGCTAGCTCAGCTCCAAGACAAGTCTCCATCTGGCCACCTGTCGGCAGCTCTTGGCCACTCAGCTCAAGGTGCCATGTTCAATCTTAGTTGCAGGTGGGCATAGCCCACCATCACATGCAGCAGTTGAACTGGAAACCTTGTTGCTAAGAGCGCACGCTCTAACCACTGAGCCATCTGTCCACCCGTTGGCAGCTCAGGGCAGCTCAGGGTAGCTCAGCTCAAGGTTCCAAGTTCAATCTTAGCTGTGGGTGGGCATAGCCCACCATCTCCTGTGGGAGTCCAACCAGCAACATTGTTGTTAGCAGCACGTGCTTTCACCAGATGAGCCATCCTGCCACCAGTTGGCAGCTCAGTGGCAGCTCAGCTTGGGCGCAGCTCAGTGGCCCATGTGGGAATCTAACCGGTGACCCTGTTGCTCAGAGCTCGATTTCTTAACCAACTGAGCCACTCGGCAGGCCCTATTATATGATTTTTGTTGTTTCCCCTCCTCCATTTTTTGTTTTTCTCTTCAACATTTTCTTCTTTATTTTGTATTCTTAGAATATTTTAGTTATTTTCTTCACTTCATCTTTTGGTTTTTTAACTGCCTTCCTGTATTAAAATATTTAGTGATTGTTCTAGGGATTAAAACATATATACCTTCCTTTTAAAAATTTACTTCAGTTAAAGTTTCACCATTTCAAGTAAAATCATCTCCCCTTTATAGTTGTCATATCTTACATCTACCTACTATGATAACCCCACCAGTTAATGTTATAAGTTTTGCTTTCTATAGCCAAACACATTTTGAAAAACTTAAGGAGAGAAAAATAGTCTATAATATTTGTTCAGACATTTACCATATCTATTTATTTTTCTTCATTCCAATGCTCAAAGTTTTCCACTCTTGTCATTTCCCTTCAGTTTGAAAAGGTTTATTTAGCATTTAGTTTAGACTAGCTCTTCCAGCAACAAACTCTATTAGTGTCCCCTTTATCTGACAATGTCATTATTTCATTGTCATTACTTAAGGACATTTTGGCTGGATGTAGAATTCTGAGTTGACTGTTATTTTCCTTCAGCGCTTTAGAGATATTGCCATCTTCTGGCCACTATGGTTTCCTAGGAATCGTGCATTGTTATTTGAATAATTGTTCTCTCGTATGCACTGTGATTTTTTTTATTGGCCATTTTCAAGGGATTTTTAAAAAATCTTTGGTTTCTAGAAGTTTGATTATGATTTTTCTCGGTATAATTTTCTTTGAGTTTATAATCTTCTGGTTTCGCTGAGTTTTCTGAATCTGTAAATCTATGTCTTTCACATATTTTGGGAAGTTCCAGCAATTATTTCTTGAAATGCATGTTCTGCACCAATATCTTTTCCCTCTCCTTTTAAGAGTCCAATGAATACCACAATTTATGAGTCTACTCATTTTATTTCAATTGTTTCTCTTTATTTATATGATTGGGCAATTTCTATTTATCTCATTTCAAGTTACTGAATTTGTCTTTATCACTGTCATCCTTGTATAGGGCCCATCTAGTGAATTTTTAAATTTCTGATATTGTATTTTAGATTTGTTAAATTTCCACTTGGCTTTTAAAACATTACTTCTCTGCTTAGAATGTCTATATTTTCTTTCATTTCAATAGCATTTACCTTCACTCCACCTTCACCCAATGAAGCATGGTTATGACAGCTTCCTTAAAATCTTTGTTTCACAGTTCCAATATCTGAGTCACCTTGGAGTTGGCACATCTTGCATTTTCCCATAGTTTTTTTTATTCCAATTTTTCTTCATTCTTGATATGTAGCATAATTTTGGATTGTATTCTTTTTTAACAGAGTTTATTTGAGCCAAACTGACATATGCCAGGGATCAAGATCTCAAATGCTCCCTGGATTGTATTCTAGCATGCAATTGTATTATATTTTAAATAACGAATACTATATTGTTATCCTCTGGACAATACCTTTAGTTGGTAACATAGAAGTCAACCTGGTTAGGTTTAAACTAAAAGTTCTGTCTCACTGTCTTTGGATGATTTTCCATTTTCAGTTCACTTTACAAAGAAATTGTTGCTATGTGACTGTCCCACACATGAACCTCGCAGGATTTAGTCTGAGACTTGGGTGGTGATTTATGGCACAGTGAAGTTCAAAGTATTTTGCTAATTTGCTTTGGGTCTACCCTGTTCATGTGTAACTTAACAATAAGCCTGAGATGTATACAGATTCATTCACAGAATTAGGATGTTCAATTCCTGTGTACTCTCCTCTCCAAGATTCCCCTCCCCAAATTGTCTGACTTCTAAGGGCCCCTTTAACCAATCCTCTGTCCAGAAAGACAGTTTCTCTTGGATTTTTCATCATGCATGCCAGCACAGGGGTTCTCTGTGGATGAAAATTCTTTCCAGCTCTGAGTGGTACAGGGCTTTCAGGTAGGACATCACCTCTTCTTTCCCATAACAGATGTTCCTGGAAAGCTGCTCTCTCTCTGAAAAATAGACCCTATTTAAAATGCAGGATAGAAGAAGCAACTCCTTTTCCCAAGTCCTTTCAACTCTGTAAGGTCCCACTTTCATCCTGTAGAATCTTTTACCTTTGATGTTCAGGTTGCATGCTCCATGTTCACCAATGGAAATTTCGAAAGATAGAACACAATCTTGTTGGTTTCAGAAAAGAGCATTTTAGTTTTGATCAAGAATACTATACAAGGATGCTATGCCCTGTGAGACGCCTGTATTTTTTCAGTAAAAATTTTACTGGATGTGGATGATGATCTTAGGAGTAAAGACATCTATATTTCAGCAATTCTAACATAATTAAATTGCTATTATCATCCACACTGAGTATTGGTCTACATGCTGTGAAATGGAAAGTGGACTATTACACTCAAATTCTTAATTGCATGACAAAAAGATTGTGCTTAGCAGCACAATGAAATATTTTCCATTTTCAAGTAATTAAAAATACATATTTAACTTTTCCAATATTAAAAGCTAATTTGAAAAAATATCCCCTTACATGAATTTATAACAGATGGCTGATCCCAATTCTTGTGTTTTCTTTTCTATTTGGGGGCATCCTGAATTCTTTCCCAATATCTAAATCCTTGAACTAGAATTTTAAAACAACTTGATACATTGTATAAAATCCCCCATCCCTACTCTCCACAATAGCCTCTTTGAGAATAATGCTGATGGTCACACTTTTTGATATATTGCAATTTACAATCTTTACTTTTTCTCTTTTTCTGGAACACTGCTAACTACAGCTAAACAGAGTTATAAAAACTTGCTTTTTAAACAAAATAATTAATTGTATCCAAAGGTGAAATACAAATGGAAATTAGCTATTAAGCATAAAATATACTTTTAAAGAACAATATAGTTCTGTTTCCCGGTATCCATTCCACTTCACTGAATGTGGAATCCAAGGTTCCTCTACTTTATCCCTAAATATTATGCTGGGAGCATGGAAATTTTATTGGCAAAATGTGGAGCACCAGGACAGGCTCAGGCAGGAAACACAGAAATATACAAGATCTGACAATTAAGTTTGTGAACTTGTTGCAACGATGTTGCTAACCTTTTCTGATATCAGAGGAATTATTCATTATGAATTTGTACCAACTGGACAAACAGTTAGCCAAGTTTACTATTTGGAAGTGCTGAAAAGGCTGCGTGAGAAAGTTAACATCCTGAACTTTTCACCAGCAATTCATGGCTCTTGCATCACGACAATGCACCAGCTCACGCGGCACTGTCTATGAGGGAGTTTTTAGCCAGTAAACAAATAACTGTATTGGAACCCCCTCCTTACTCACCTGATCTGGTCCCAATGACTTCTTTCTTTACCCAAAGATAAAGGAAATATTGAAAGGAAGACAGTTTGATGACATTCAGGACATCAAGGGTAATACGATGACTGCTCTGATGGCCATTCCAGGAAAACAGTTCCAAAATTGCAATGAGGGGTAGACTAGGCACTGGCGTTGGTGCATAGCTTCCCAGGGGGAGTACTTCAAAGGTGACTTTGAATAAAGTCAGTACTAAAAGGAGTACTTCAAATAGTGATATTCAGCAATGAGGTATATAGCACTTTTTTTAGGAGGAGTTCACGAACTTAATTGTCAGACCTTAAATGAAAAAAAGAAAACAAATTGTCTGATCTAGTGTATATATATATATATATATATATATATATATATATATATATATATAAAATTTCCCAATGGCCATGCATATTCATTCATTCCAGACAGCCTGAATCAGCACATACACACATGCACATTCCAGTGAAAATAATCTCATATAAATTCAACACTAGGAACATTTTTTTCCTCCCTGGAGGGCACTGTGCTAAACAAACAGGGATTTCGGAAACCTCTGTACACTGTCTTTAAACCAATGACCTCTGAACTGATTCACAGAGGCATGTTGATGCTAACACTTGTTGAACTCTTAGGATATACCAGCACTGTCTTAAGAGCTTCACATTCACGGACTGGCTTAATCCTCACAGCAACCTTATAATGTAGGTACTATTATTTTTTAAATATCACACATGAGGAAATGAAGGACCAGAGTCAATTTACACAGCCAGTAAATGGTGGTGCTGAGATTTGAATCCAAACATTAGTCTGGTCCTAGTATCTACGGTCTTAGCCCACTACAGTACACTATTTCCTCCTCATTTGTGAAAAGAAGAAACAGATATTTTCATACAAAAATACAAATGTAGTAGGAATACAACCCCCCCCAATTAAGCCATTCTGCTTCCTTCCCCTTCCTTACCCCAGTCCATTAAATCCATGCTGTGTAATGTGACTCACTTCTAAATTCAAGCGCACCTTTGACACTCATTGACCACAAACTCAAAATGAATGGACACCTTGGGAGAGAAACGGTTAAAACCAGAGACAAAGAGCCCTCTTGGCATGCTAGAGTGGCTGCAGCCCTTGGAGGCTCTCTGGAAAGTGGAGGTGATTGACTGAAGCCCGTTCCTCCTGAAAACAAAATACCTGGGTTGTCAGGTTACTGAGAAGAAAAGTATTAGGGAAAATAGGTCCTAAATTCATTCTTAAGGCAAACACGGGGAAGGAGGGTGGGATGCAGGGTAGAGGGTGGGCAGCAGGGCACAAAGGGAAGGTGGGGTTCTTTGTGTGATGGGTGTGATGTCCTAATTATTTCTCCTCTTCACAAAGTACATCACTATTTCTTGGGATCCCCCAAATGCTAGGAGAGTTGGCACTGGACAGTGCCTGCATGGTAGAGTGCTGCCACTCCTAGGGTAGTGATTGGTAATGAGGAAAAAGTAAGTTATTCATGAGGAAAAAGTAGAGGAGTTTTCAGGGTACCGGACATGACATTACAGTGAAGAGAAAAGTTAAAGAACCTATTTTGTTTTTTAATTCTTTGGGTGGCAGGCAGGGACTGGAGGTGGAGGAGGGTGGCAGGGTTCAAGGTGGTGGGCTTCTCTGTGTAACAGGCATTATAGGTTATTTCTACTATAGTGTACCCATGTGGGAATAAATTACTATTAATTTGAATTGTTATCAATTTTAAAAACTGTTTATAACATTCGCTTGGTAACTCTCAGTAACTCTCCAGGTGAATTAACTATATTGAACAATAGATTTCCCATCCATTTTTACCTAAGTGGTAGCACACTGTACACACTGTTCTGTACCTTGGTCTTTG
>NW_017731494.1:3282494-3283612 GCF_001890085.2 Hipposideros armiger | reverse complement strand
CATATACACCCTCCAAAACACACACACACACACACACACACACACACACACACACACACACACAGAGAGAGAGAGAGAGAGAGAGAGAGAGAGACTGTGGTATTGTCAAAAAACATTATTAAGCTGAAATCCCCAAGAACTGGAAGTGCACCCTGGCCATACCCTTTGTTGTCTGTGGTCTTTGGGAAATTGAGTTAGTCTCACTGACGATGAGTTCCTCCATCAGTAGCATGGGTATAATCATGCCTTCTTCATGGGGTGCTGTGTGGCTTCCATGAAGTGGTTTGTGGGCAAGTACTCTGCAGCCTGAGCAAGATGGCAGAGTTCCAAAGCATTTTCTTAATCATACACATGACCACCCTCTGGCTCCATTGGAGCAGGCTTCCCTGCCTTTGATAAGTGATGGACAGGTCCTGGTCAGTTATAGGCCTCTTTTTTAGCTAGAATAGGACGCCCTGTCTTGTAACAGTTCTAACTCAAATAGGATGGACCTCAGAACATTACATAATAGAGTAATTTGCAAAAACTACTGTGAGGATCTTCAATGAATATGCAGGATCTTCACTGAATGTACAGGATCTTCACTGAATGAGGACCTTGTAAGACATACCTGGGATATTCCTGACCTACCGCTTGGCTTTAGTTGTGGACTTTGGTAATGGAGATGTTCTGTGGGAGATATTCTGCTACAGCAACATCTTATGATAAGGAAATTCCACATCATAGGAAATATATACCCCAGAGCAGATACAAAAATCCCCAGGCCCTACCTGAGAACTTCTGATTCTACAAACATAAAATGTAGACTATGAATCTGTATTATTTATAGACACAGTTAGTGCTAACATCAGGCAAATTGGAGATATACTGCCCTAGGGAATGGCAAATTAAAATAGTCAACCTGAAATCTGTACTTCAGGTAAATGACTGAAATTGGTTAATGTAAGATAGTAGAATATGAGGGAGAAGGTCAACCCACCAACTGGTCCTCAATAAAAGGTCTGAGGTCATCTCACATAGTTAACCAGGAATGAGAGAGAGAATATTGGGGATGGCTGTCCAGTTATTGTTCCCCCTAACAGCAACTGCATATAACACTCTACTGTGGTACTGAATTT
>NW_017731494.1:3215217-3281750 GCF_001890085.2 Hipposideros armiger | reverse complement strand
GCTTTATCGGCAGCCCTTCTGTCTGACCAGTTTCATAGGCAAGACTCCAAATAAATGATTATGGAACCAGACTTGAAGCCTAAAAGCAATAAAGATAAATCCCAACGAAGGAATGTTAGTTACATTATAAAGATATTTGCAACAACCACACAGGTGCAGCCATCAGAAGCAGAAGCCTATGAAATTTTAGAAGATTGATTCTTCACACCTATTTGCAACACTACATTGTAATACTATAGCATCTTTTTCCATCTGCTCTTAGCATCACAGCGTGAAAGCTTGCAGGACTGTAAAGCACAGTCCCTAGATATAATTAAAACTATATTTGAGCTGAAAGAAAAAAGGCCACAGGAACTGATTTTACATTAGAAAGAAATATAAATTGTCTGCTAATAATTCTTGGCAGGTTCTCTGATTTTGTACACATATTTATACAATTATACAGCCTCTGATTATTAATGAAAAAAATGTGTTTTACATGAAAATGCCACTAGGCCTTCATGTTAGTTTTAAATGGTGACTCTACTTACTATTGCACAAATATTTCAAAATATCATATTTCAAAATGCCCTTAACTTAAACTCTACATAGTTTACTAATTGAACTACTGAAGATTTTATTCTATGCAATTGTTTTCAGTATCTACATTAGGAAGTCTATAGCATTTTGAAATCAGGAAAGAACAGTCTATCATCAACATTTAGAACACAACTATTGTACAGAAAACTGTATAAAAACTGAGATACATACAAGGTTGGGGTTGGGGATAATGAAAAGACGATTGAGAATGACCAAGAAATGGAAGAGCGCATCCCTGACAAAAATATGTGAAATCTAGCCGTAGATCCAAACTATAAAATCACGAAGCAAACAAATTCGCAATACAACCATAACTACTAGTACTCATTAATGTCATATAGAAGGGAGCTATGTATCTAAGGTGTGTACAGTTACAACACAGAGCAACAGGCACTGTTTACATGTGGTGACGGAATTAACCTTAACCCACAGCGTACAGCTGAAGAAACACAGCTCAGAAAGCCAAGTATCAATATGTAAATGTCTGGGTTAGAATTTTAACCATGTCGGCCTGACTTTTCTTCCTATGCTCTGTCTACAAGGAAATATTATCTATTCTAGAAGCAAGTGAATTTTAACCATCTGTTAAAGGAACAAAGGCACATCTGGAGCCAACAGGAGACAGAAGAACAGACATATCTTGGAGGGACTGGCCTATGTGATATGGAGGCTGAATGTATACATCTTTGGGGGGCAGGTATGTTGTAGCAGCTGATTGGCTGCGGTTGTTGCTCCTATCAACCAGAGACCACCACCACGTAAGTACCAATAACAGCTGACCTGCCTATCACAGACAAGTCCGAGTAGAATCTCCCTCAACATCTATCCATAACTTTGCCCAGCATAATACCCACAGCCTTGGTTGTTCACTTGGAATCACCTGGAAAACTTTTTAAACCTATACATGCCTGAGTAAAATATCCAAAAATTCTCAGTCAGTCTATCTGGGGTGGATCCTGGTGATGATGTGATTTTTTTAAATTGCTCAGGTGATTCCAATGCACATCCAGGGCAGGCTGAGACACACTGACCTTAGCATAATGTTTTTCAAACTATGTCAAAACACTGGTATTCGCAAAAGGAAATGGGGTAGTGTTCAACCAAAATAATTGTTTTTCCAATTTTCAGATGAAAACAGTGGGTTAATGAGCAAAACATTATGAAGACTCTTATAATCTCTTACAAGTTTTCTTCAACCTTTGGTTGTTGCTACCACTTATTTATAATAAAATCTAGTATGAGATCATTCACAGGTTCCAAATATATGTTTAATATATTCTAAGTTTCTTTTGTCATTGTGACACTGTGCCACAACAAACTCCCCAGTGTCCAGCTTCTCAGCTACCTGAGCAAGTTTGGAAGTCATCGATCATTGCAGCATTGCTAGGGTGTACTTTTTCTGTGAAGAAGCTAAGTTGAGGAACTAGTCGGTGGGATGGTCTATGTGTGAAACACAAACAACAAGGATACAAAACTAGACTAGTATACCTTATCACTTTCAAGAAATCAATAATAATATATCAAAAGTTCAGGGTGGGGGCCGGCCGAGTGGCGCGTTGGTTAAGAACTGGTTTGGGACGCCAGAGGGCCCCGGTTCGGATCCCCCATATGAGGGCCAGTGACACTGCCCTCCACAGCTAAGATGCTGAACAACAGCTCAACCTGGAGCTGGGCTGCTGTGAGTTGCTGGCGACAGCATAGGCTGCAGCCCCTGTGGCACTGGGTTGCCATCGGCTACCATGTGTAGCCAGCAGCCAGCGTGAGCGGCCGTCCAGAAGCTGGCGACTGATCTGCCTTGCCCGGGAAGAGCACAATAATGGTGCCAACTTGGGCCAGTGAAGCAGCGTCCTCCACAACTAGACTGAAGAACAAAACAACAGCAACTTGTCTGTTCCCCTTCCCCCAACTACCCACCGCTGTTCCCATCTCCCCAATTCCCCAATAAAAATCTTAAAAAAAAAAAAAAGTACAGGGTTTCATTTGGTTGCTCACCTTGCAAAAGAGATTTTTGTACAGGATGCCTAAATGGCTCCCTCAGTTCGAGTGTTGTCAGCCCTTCCCTAATGGGATTCTCATAATGAGGTGGATGGAAAAGAGAACAGGATCATGTGATTCTACGGCTTAATAGCTAAAATACTTAAAGGTTTATGCAAAGAACTACACTTAAAAGGATATATTTTGGTTTTGCTCTTACTATCCTGAGGTTAACTACAGAAAACTCAGTTTCTAAAAGCATAATGTCAAAGCAATAATTAATCTATAGATTCTGATGATATGTCCGGCTGACTAGAAATTTTATTCTCAATGCTAAAAATAATGTAGATGGGAAAAGGGCACAAAAGTAGTAACAGCCACAAAGGCAAGGAAAGAAATATAGAGAACAACCACAGAGTTACTCGTTTCTTATTAAAACGGACTTTTTTGCCTCGAGAACAACAGCCTGCTTTTGTGATTCTGCATGCTGCATATCATTGACTTAATAAATATAGAAAGTATTGTCCCAGTGACTGACAGACAAGGGATTGACAATCTCCTTTTTCCTTTGGAGCTTAATAAATGTCACATGCAGTTCTTTGACGATGTTCTGCTCAACCTTTCAAGAAAGATGTTTAATTTTTCTTAGTAGTCAGTGTTTTACATTTAATAAGAGAGATCCCATCAGTGAAGGAGATTTTGGCAATTAAAGTATTTTTTTTCTACCTTCTGCTTTCTAGAGATTTTGACAATCTTTTTAACCATATGCTTCATATAGTAGCTTTTAAGGAAAAGTAAGATGGTATTTCCTGTCACTTCTCTATTCCGCTGTTTAGTTTTTACCACTTTGTAAAAGTTCCTACCTCAACTTGAACTTAAATTAAAATCACAATTTTAATATACCACCATTAGGTGGCAAGGTTGCCTCCCTTGTATAATTCAAATCACATGTAAGTGCCCCACCACAAATGTGAATAACTCTAGTTATATCTTCCTCATAAAAGAGGTTTTTCTACTTGTTAAAATGTAGAATTTGGCAAATGAAAGCAAAATTATTCATTAAATGAGCATCATTTTTAAAGTTGATATTAGAAAACAATTTTTAAAGAAGTTAAATATGTTACTCATTGCTATGTAAGATTGCCTTTAACCTACTCTCCAAACTTTTCTTAGCTTGTAGGGACATGTTCTCCCAAGAGATTCATCCCAAACTTTCAGTGTGGTTTAATATCACGTTGGCCTCAAACTGTTCCTCACTCTTAGCCACGTTACTCTTTAATTAGCAGTTAAAAGTCTAAGCACCTCACCTAGGTTACTTACCTCAAATGTAAGACTTTACTTGCCTTTCCCCTGTTGTTGTTGGGGTTTTTTTAGATTATTGGGGTGACAATAGTAAAGTTACATAGGTTTCAAGGTTACAATTCTATAATACATCATCTATATATCACATTGTGTGTTCACCACCCAGAGTCAGTTCTCCTTCCATCACCATGTATTTGATCCTCTTTACCTTTCCCCTGTCTGTGTCTTTATTTCTCTTCTAGTCATTGAAAAAGAAGTGGCTATGAGGGAAATAATTAAAGAGAACCCAACCAACCAGCTCTCTTGATACCACCAGCTTTCCTTAATAGAAAGTGTCCTTTAATAAGTGATTGGATAAAGAAGATGAGTACATACAAGTATATACATAATGGGATGCTACTCAGCCATAAAAGAAGAAATTCTGTCATTTGTAACAACATAAATGTATCTTGAGAATATCATGCTAAGTGAAATGAGTCAGACAGAACAAGTCAAGAACCATATAATTTCACTCATATGTGGAATATAAAACTGAAAGCAACAAATGAACAAACAAGACAAAAAAAACCCCCAAAAACTCATAGATGCAGACAACAGTATGGTGGTTACCAGAGGGTAAAGGGGGAGGGAAGCAGATAGAAAAGGTAAAGGGAGTCAACTATCTGGTGACAGAAGGAGACTTGACTTTGAGTGGTGAGCACCCAATGCAATATACAGATGATGTATTATAGAATTGTACACTTGAAACCTATATAACTTTATTAACCAACGTCACCCCAATAAATTTAATAAAATTAAAAATAAATTTTAAAAAGAAAAAAGAAAAGATATACATAGAAACACACATACACACAAAGACACACAGTATTGATTAGCAGACACACCCATCATCTATTCAACTTTTTTAAAATCTCAAACTATCCTTTAAGTACATGTCCTTCTGTGACATCTTTTCCCATTCTCAAAAGCTGCAACTCAGCATCCTTCAACACATTTCTACAGTTATGTGTGTAAAGGCCCAGAATTTCTAAAACTGAAATGCATGTTGAACATCATTACTAGATGCATTTTATCAAAGCCCCAACTAGGTTTCACTGCTACTTGTATTTACAGATAAGAAGAAAGTGAGAAAACTAAGATATCCAAAGCCATAGAGTAAAGTTAAACTAAATCCACTGGAAAAGTAATCTAAAAAATATCTAATTCCCAGGCCAATTTGTCATAATAATAATAATGATGCAATAATATGATATTATGCAAATATTTCTCAAGCACATACTATCTACAAGCAGCTCTAGGGTCATCTGTTCTGAAAAACCTTCCAGAACCTCCCAAGGCCAAGTTTAGAATTCTGCTGAGCTTCTCTTCTAACGTTTGTGTGTCTAAAATGGTATTTAGCATATTATACATTGTGGGGTGACTAATAGTTATGAGCTTATTAATGTTACTCATAGCAAATCATAAAAATTTGCTTTATCTGCCCTCCTTAGAGCACCACTGAATACTTTTTCCCTCACAAACCACTCCTCATGCGACTTAATTCATACAGTTTATTTTATTATATAGAATTTATATATTTTGAAAAGTCTCAAATCAGCAGATTGAATAGCTTGTGCCTCTCCTCCTGTTATTGACCTCATTTTATTGTTTTCAGTAGCATATCAAGATGGTGTGTGTGTTATGTTTTTTTGGGGTGCCTATATATTTAACAGTTCTTTTGACTTGTGAAGAGTCAACATTTCCGTTGATAAACTTCCACATAGTACAAATGACTGAATTTTACATTATTAGATTTTAGTACTAAGTTACTTACAGATGAATATTTCTTTGCTATAAGTTGTCAGCTCTAAGTCAAGATCTTCCCCCATAGCCTGGGAACAATTTAGACCTCTTAATGTAACTTTAAAATCACATTGTTCTAAACTGCTACTGCTAACGATGACAGTATGACAATGACTGACAATAATATTGAAAAACTGACCTCTTATTTTTAAAAATCAGGAAACGTCATGAAATGTCTCTCCATGGCTATTATACCTACATTCATCATTTAGAATTACATGTCAGCTCTGCTTTAACTTCTGGGCATTGCATATGCTAAACTCTGAGACAATCCAATCTTAGCCCCCAGGTTAATCTCTTCCACGTGATACCCTTTGTCAAAATGCTAAGTAAAAACCTACTGTATGGGAGTGGGGAGTGGGAAGGAGGTGCATGTATTTCATCTAAAACACGGAAAGCAATGATTTTCCATCTCAGTTTACCTAGAGATGCCTGTTGAATAGGCAGATCCCAGGGACCCACCTCCAGCAATTATTGTTTTGCTCCCATTTTGATAAATACTGATCAAGACAAGCTACAAAATGATTTGAGCAGGAGGAGGCCTACATAAACCATAAACTAAAATAGCAACCTTAAAAGAGAAATGAAAGGATGTTTCAACCCCATATTCAATTTTAACTTAACTTCCCTACTTGCTATAAGTTCTGTAAAAGATAAAGTCATTACTCACAAAAGGGGAGAAATGCAAGTTTGGCTTGAAGAAAACAGTAGCCAGCGTTTGGCAGGTTATGCAACACCTACTCAACAGTTTTTGCTATAAATTAATAATCTCAAAGGGATTTTCTCTTCAAATGCCACCAGATCAAATAGTACCCAGAAAAGAGTTTGTCTGAAATTTTAGCCTCTTTACAACAATGTTGATTTCCACATTTGCAAAATTGTCAATTTAGAACTGACAAGATCTCCCAATGTTTACAGAGAAAGGTTTTGCTAATGAATTTTAGTACACATCTACTATATCCAAAGAAACTAACAGAAATGTAATGAACCTACAAAGAATACAGGGAATGAGAAAACAATTTGGGCATTTCACCCAAAATTTCCAACTAAAATCTATACAAACTCTAGTGTTCTACGCAATTCATGTCCTTTTGACTACGCGAGCAGGAAGTTTTCTCTAGGTCTTTGGAGACTTAAAAGGGAAAAAAAACATCCTCAGCATATATTTTATTTTCCTGTACTAAAACCAAACTATATCATTATTTTAGCAACTATATTCAGATTGAAAGAACAACTTAAAACAGTTCCTATTCTATTAGCTTCCTGAATCATCACCACCTTGAAATATCTGTTCTTTGGATAGCTATGTATCGGAAAATTTTGTTTTTGAAGAAATGCTTAGGAACTTCAAGGTAAAGAAACAGCACACCCAGACACTTTTGTCTATAAGGAGTGAATATGACTGTCAAAACAATTGTGTGATAGTTCAGGTTGTAAAGATCTCTAGCTTCCCACACTTACTCCAGGCCACTGTCAAAAACTAATCCTTCGTGATTAGCTTTAAAAAATTAATACAACTACTCCCCCTCGGCTCAAATAGCTACAGTATTTATCCAGAGATGCTCATGCTGTTTGTTATGTTTGTGTGATTTTTAACTTCATATAGAAATCTTAATTGGGAACAAAGTCTCACTGTCAGTGACCAAGGCCTAAACATTTCAAATGGGTTTCTATTATTTCTTTTGTTTTCGAGATTATAGAATGTCTAGTAAGGAGAATTTCATAGCACACCGTTTCATTGATTTACCTAAAAGTGGGGCTTAAGGTAGCAATGCAGAGACCTGTTATAAATTATCTGAAATCTATCAGTATGCATATTTTAAACACATCATTTACTAACTTTCTAAATACATGTGCAAATTTTCCCCATGATCTGATCCAGGACACAGACCACATCTCCTGGTCCATACTCAACCAAAGTAATTTTCTACCTTCTGGGTCACTGATACAACATGAAATCTATTTCCTAAACAGAGTTTCATTCCTCAAACACCTAACACCCCTGATTGCGATACATTCTTTTTTAACTTTAAATTGTAAGACAGAGTTTAAGGAAGTTTTTACTTTTCTAAGGCTACTTAAATCCAAAGCGAAAATGCAAATTATTGCAAAATCAAAACCAAGTAAAACCCTAGGTTTTTAATTGTGTTTTCATCATTTAAATACCCTGGAGATCAATTTTGAGACTCTCCAACAACAAACCAAAATGGCATTAGTTATGGAGTAGTGCCTTAATATGCAAAGATATCTCCTTAGTTGTCATTTGTAACAACTAGTTGTTAAACTAAGAGCACCAAGATGAAACCGGTCAGTTTGTGAGCCTAATGTGTGTGAGATCTTTACTGACCTAAATCCAAATTAATTTACTTTCAAAAATATCCTCCCCTCAAACTGGCTTCTGTTTGCATACTAAGAACCAATTTTAATATCATTTATTTCTACTTTATACAATATGTATATATGTATCACTTAAGGAATCTAATAACTATCAGAAATTCCCACTTAATTAAACTCCATGATTTGATACTTGCAAATATCCCAACAACTGGTGGTATTTGTACAAAAAAAAAGTCAAATGTATTTGTTTCAATAGTTTTTATATAATGGTTTGCTCTACTACATATACATTTCACAATTAATATTGTCTAACAAAGCTTTTGTATTGTCGTTAACCTTTTAAAGTATGCACATGCACACAAAAACATACAGAAATTTTTATGCACTAAAAAATTATGTCATATAAAATACTCTTGAGTCATAATTATCTACATTATGACTTGTCATATACCTTTTTCTGATGCCTTTTTTTAATATAACAGGTGAGATCACCAATGACAAGTAGAGAATAGGGCTACACAGAAAAACCTTCAAAACTAAAAATTATGTCAAATTCCTGGGAAAGGCACAGTGATATAGAGAATGCCTTCAGCCCATCTTCCAGTGATTTAAAACCTGCTGATGCCTCAAAGAAATATTCAGAACAATATTGTGCTTGGAGGGGGTTTTATTTTATTTTTCATTTTGTGCTGCATTCATCTGGAACAAATCTCCCTGGGTGTGTTACATCTTGAAAACACAATTAAAAACATGAATCGGCTCTGGCCCACCAGATCACATAACCTTGGTTGCCCAGCACACTCTGACATTCTCTAACCAGAGCAAGGGGGGAGACTGTTGAGATTAAAAGAGTTGTTTCAGGTGTGGCTTGTGGTGTCACTACTCCAGGAAGGAAGAAAATCTGGGTGACTAAGCAATCCTCGTCTCCTTACCACCATACCTAACCATCCTATGTGTGATAAACTAAAAGGCGATGCTCGCTGAGACTCCAAAAGGAAAATAGAATTACTGACATCTTCTTATTGAAAGACAATGAATAGAAACTTTTTTTAGTTGTTCTCTTAGTTAAGGATAACCTTAATTTTTCTGATTATTAAAATGCTATGTACGGGTTATTTTAAAGCAAAACGAAAATCACTCAAAATCTCATAGGCTCACCATCGAGAGGATAGCCAGGCTATCTTCCTTCTAGTGTTTTTTAAATGCACGTGTTATCGAACCAAATTGCACTCGATCTCAACAAAAAAGAATTCAGCCAGGGGTTTGCCAATAGAAAAGGGGGTGTTAAGAATTCCCCTTGGCCTCATTCTTGGTCTAGTTGGGCGCTAGTCATATCCCCTGCTCAGATCTGCTGCCAGGAAGTAGACCGAGTGAGTACTTCTACCCACACATTTTGGGTTTCTGATGCTCTATAGACAAGGCCACCTCTCAGACATGCAGGAACTTCGTGTGACGCATGCATGTGCATGAACACACACACATTTCAAAAAGTCACTGTTCCTTTTTGAGACAGCCTCCACCTGCGCTGTTCTGGAGAGCTGAAGTACATCAAAACCTTCCACTCGGTGTGTATTCCTCCTCCGAGGCTTCTCCCAGACACTCAGCCTGCCTGCAGAGCTTTACCCAGGGGTGCAAGAGGCCATCCCCACTGCTAATCCTCCATCCTCTCTCCATGTAAAGTGGTCTGCCATCTCTGACAGTTTTACAAAGAGAAATACTAATATCCAGGAGAAGCATAGACAGAGGACTTGGGCTTCCTCAAAAGCAGCACCCAATTCCCTGTTAGGTATAGATGATGAGGTTGTGAATTAGGAGCCAAACACAGGAAAAGGAATAAAGTGGATTTCTTCCTATTTTCTAGTCACACTGAACCTTGAGTCATTGACATTTTCTAGTGAACTTTCTCTCAGATACTGGCAGTAGGTTAACTGTCAGTACTGGTCGTTGGAAGTACATATTATGAATTCATCTTTTAAAATGTCTTCCTAAGACGGTTAGTGTAAAGTGAGGAACGGTTGAGTCAGGAACTGCTAGCCAGATGCTATTTTAAGCTAGTAGCTGATAATTAGTTTTTTAAAATCCATCACCCCCTACTGATTTTATAACCCACCTAAAACCATAAACCCCAGCTGACACTACTATTGTTATATTAGAGGTAGTAATATCAAAAGTACCTCGAGAATTTTAATAAAGCCAAATATCCTATTTGCTTGCAAGTACATTTACAAGTGTAATGATACCCTCCAGGAAGAAAAGTGCTCTAAATGATTTGTAATGGAGACTCTAAAAAGTGTTCCCTTGATATATTAAGGGCCTATTAAGTCTTTTTAAATGAATCTTTGTAGAACCTACTCAGTCAATATTAACTATAATAATAGGTGTTTACTATGTTTATCTTTAAAATTAAAATGAAGGTATAGAAATCACTTAAAGAGCCTGCTTTATCCATTTCCATAATGAAGTATTCCATTTTGAAGTAATAAAAACATCCACATTTTGGGAATAGGGAAAAGCCTGTATTTGAACGTCTAAAACACACTGTACCGAGCAAATCTTATTGTATCCCCTTACTATAAAATGAAACTTTAAATGTCAACAAAAGAATATTTTAAAGAATTATGGCTTATCCATTATATAGCTACTCAAAAATAGCCAAGATTATTTCAAAATAATTAATGCTTTATGGGAAAAGGTAGAGTACAGTTTGTATACAGTGTGATTGCACTTTTTAAAAAATATACTTCATACTAATAAATACACCATAATATTTAATAACTATTTCTACCTATTGAGACTGAATGGTTTTTATAACCAGTTTTGTACTTTTCTATATTTTCTAATTTATATACAATGAATACATACCGTTTTTTAAATATTTTTTTCAAAAGTAACATGAATTTTACTGTGAATTAAAAAAGCAACTTTGATAAAGTTTTCAACTCTCATGAACTTCCCATGTGTAACACATATCCCACTCCAAGTTCTAATGAAATTAATTTACAAATATTAGAGGCTTTTGTTTTAAGTGTTTAAATGGCTTTATTTTAAAAATGTAAATTAGAAAATGAAAACTTAAACATATACTGTTGGCTACCAAAATAAGTGGCATTTTCCATACATGGCAGAAGACGGGCAATCACAGTTTTTCCCAACAGTCACACCATATTCCAATCACCAAATTAAAATGTTTGTAATCCTCAAATTTGGGGGAAACAAATAAAAATGCCTTGTTGTTGAATGACTATAAACTCTTTTTAACCTTCATTTTGAGAAATTCTACACACATCATTTAAAAACTAGAGTTTCTCTTGCAATAAGACGCATACATGTATTCACTTGCCTTCCACTGGATAACCAACCAGTGCTATAGCTCAGAACTTTGATAAGACCACCCTAAGAGTGTATGCCAATCAGGACCTCTTTTGGAATTACTTTGGTAAGCTGTCTGGTATGAATCTAAAATGAAAACCTACCTTTGGGGGCTCCTGTCCTCATACCTACCTTTTATGGAGCTACATCCCAGAGGCTAAGAAAATGAAAATCAGGTCAACGGAAGAAAAAAATACATCAAGGAGGTTAGGATTTATTGGAGGAAGAGATCATATCAACGCTCAGCTGTGATTTAGAATCATCATGATGACAGTCATGAGTGTTTGATGTTTAACCTTTATACATTATTCAATTCAAGAGCCTCTTTCGCACTCACTTTCTCTCCCCACCTCCTCAAGCAAGCCCCTTAAAGCTGTGAAAATAAGATTCTACCTGGACCTAAGTGTTAAACAGTTCTCAATTAAACTTGTGGATTAAAACAATCTCAAGTGAAAATTAATTGGTTAGATATAGATATATTATTTTAGACAGAAAAAAAAGTTAGCCAAAAGCAAATAATTGAGTTTGAGAACAAATAGAAAAAAAAAAAGAAAAAAAAAAACCAACCACAGTAACCAAGATAGATTTTATCACACATACAAACATAATCAACAACAACTAAAATGTATTATAAGACACATGTGCTATGCTAGCTGTACCCATATATCATTTTTAAAATTTTCTGCTGCTAAATAGAGGAGATGATGAAGAAATCATCTAGAGCAAGTCAAATGAAAGAAAAGTAACTTTCAAGTACAAACCATTTATAAGCCAGCAACTTAACCAACTCTGGTCAAAATAAAATTGTAACTGTAACTTTAAAACTATAAGAAAATCTAAATATTCAAATACTATCCTTTACTTTTTCTATTGCAATCTACAATGACAAAATAATTTTACGTTCTTTTACAAATAGAAATATTAAGAAAATTAACAACTAAGGTACTGATAGAAAATAATATACACACATTCTGTTTGCCCCAATCATTGGAGTCTAAGCTATTTAAAATACTGCAATGTGCACTGAAAATAATACGCTAGTTATTTTACCTATACAACATCTTTATGTTTTAAGACAAAACTTCAAACTTGGGGTCTAAGATTCACCTCCATTTCACTCGAAGTAATGAAATTGCTGAATGCTTTAGAACACATCTTTGTTTCTGTCTAAGAAATTGACAATTAATAGGCAATCAATCATATTACCTTATCATTCTATAAAATAAGATTTTTTTCAACTATGCGCTTGACACCTGCCACCCAAAATACAGCCTCTGAGCTCACTACATTCTCCACAGAGATCAGCAATGAGGACACGTAATGAGCTGTATAAAGAACTTTTCAGAATTCACAGAAGTTTAATAGACCTAAAACCCTCTACTGCAACTCTCTTCTCAAGTTTTCTAACAAATCTCCACCAAGGATCCAGCCAGGAAGAACACTTTGGTGTCCTGAATTTAAAAGGCTCCTTTGATCTCCCACACCACGTAGCAGCTGCATTTCTGTACACTTAAAAGAAACATGAAACTCACCAGATTTGTTTGTTTGTTTTTCATTTGGGCAACCTTCAAACAGAGGAACTATAATGACTCCAGCTGTCTCCTCATTTCACTCTGCCAAAGCTGGGGCGGTGCGACAGGTGCAGAGAGAGCAGCGGCCAGGCTCACTGTCCAGGAGGACTGAGGGGGAGGGAACCTGCTCCCCGGGCAGAGCAGAGCCTGGGCAGTGGAGCCTGCCACAGGTTGCACCAGGCAGCGATTGGCTTTGGCAGCTCTGTCTTCTAGCCTTGCTTCCAGCCGTGTGATGAGTTTGCAAATGAGGCTAGCTCCTGTGCTCCAAGGGCTGGCTCTTCAAGCCAGCTCCAGTGCCCCTGTGTCAACTGTGGAGCTAAATCAATGCAAAGAGGGAAAATTAAATTAATAAAGAATCCCTTCGTCCTGGTCACATCGACTGCTACCCAGAGCAAAGGAAGTCATTTCTTCGTTTCCTCGGGATTTCATTGGCTTTCCTAACTGGATGATAATTACTCTGGTCCTCACCTTACACTGTGTAGTGCATTGATTATTAATACTTGCATGAAGCGTTTCCTGACTCAGGTCCTATTTATAGCAGAAGTCTCCTTTGTTTACAGCGCCTTTGGGATCAGGAGGGAATATATCATTTACCCTGCACAGCACGGGGCTTTGCCTTTCCAAGGCTCATTATTTACACTAAATATAAATATGAACTATGATGCTTCCTAATACTGACAAAGGACAATAAAATGGCTGGTGGCCCCATCTTGTTTACTTTTCTTGTTTTTGTATGAATAAGTGCACACCATTAAGGTGAACGTGCTGAACCACCAGCCTCCTGACGGTGATGAGAAGGGGCTGTCTCCTGATGTAACAGTGTCACCTGGGGAATGTGCACAGTTCTCTCCAGAGATGCTAAGAGTTTGCTCCGTTTTTCCACATTGTGTGATGCTCCAGGAATAGGGACAGGAATCATACCCAAGCCATCTTCCACATTCCTGGAAATGTTCCGTAAAGTAAAATTCCCATTTCCTCTTTTGTGACCTTAACTATGTCTTCTTCTCAATTTCCCAGTGAAATTTCCGAAAGGTACTAATGATCATCACACAATTTTTCCTTCTTTTTTTATTATGGAGGTAGCATTAGTTAATACCATAAATTTCAGGTGTACACATTGTAATTAAATACCTGTATACTCTATGTGTGCTTACAACCAAAAGTCTAGTTTCCTTCTGTTTCCATATATTTGACCCTCTTTACCTAATTTGCCCTCCCTTCACTCACTTCCCTGCTGGTAACCACCATCCTGTTGTCTGTATCTATGAGCTTGTCATTTTCTGTCTGACATATTTGACTTAGATCCATCTAGCTTGTCACAGATGACACTATTTCATCTTTTCTATGGTGAAAGTAGTATTCTGCTGTGTGTGTGTGTGTGTGTGTATGCATGCATGTATATCACATCGTTTTTTATTTTTTTAAGATTTTATTGGGGAATTGGGGAAGGGGAACAGCCAAGTTGCTGTCCTTTGATCTTATTTGTGGAGGCTGTAGCTAGCTCAGCGCCAAGTCTAGTTGCCATCTGGCCTCCTGACGGCAGCTCTGAACACAGCACCTTGAGCTGAGCTGCCCTATCTTAGTTGCAAGGGGGTGCATAGCCCATCATCCCATGTGAGAGTCGAACTGGCAACCTTGTTGTTAGGAGCATGTGCTCTCCCCAGCTGAGCCATCCTGCCGCCTGTTGGCAGCTCAGTGGCAGCTCAGCTCCAGCTCAGCTCACTGGCCCATGTGGGAATCGAACTGGTGACACTATTGCTCAGAGCTCACACTCTTAACCAACTGAGCCACTCGGCCGGCCCTGTATATCATCTTTATCCATTCATCTGTCAATAGACACTTCGGTTGTTTCCATATCTTGGCTATTGTAAATAATGCGGCAATGAACATAGGAGTACATCCATGTTTTCAAATTAGCATTTTCATATTATTCAGACAAATACCCAGGAGTGGGATTATTGGGATATATGGTAGTTAGTTCTATATTTAATTTTTTAAGAAAACTGCATACTGTTTCCATAGTGGCTGCACCAATTTATAATCTCACCAAGAATGCACAAGTGTCCTTTTCTCCACAGCCTCTCCAACACTTGTTATTCCTTGTCTTTTTTATAATAGCCATTCTAACATGTTTGAAATGACATTTTATTATGATTTTGATTTGAATTTCCCTAATAATTAGTGATGTTGAACATATTTCTATATGCCTCTTAGATATCTATATGTCTTCCATAGACCAATGAAACAGAATTGAGAGCCCAGAGATAAACCTACACATATATGGGGAACTAATTTATGACAAAAGGGCCAAGAATATTCAATAGCAAAAAGAAAGTCTCTTCAATAAATGGCGTTGGGAAAACTGAACAGCCATATGCAAAAAACAAATGAATCTGTATAGACCATTGCCATACAGCATACACAAAATTAACTCAAAATGGATTAAAGAATTAAATGTAATGCCTGAAACAGTAAAATATATAGAAGAAAACACAATTCTTCTTAAGCACTTTTCTGAATTGATCCTTAGACCTCTTCCTGCCTTCTTAAATCAAAATCTAAGGATGTGAATTTTAATAGACTTTGGGGGTGGGGAGGGGGGTAACAATAACATTAAATAAAATAAGTGGGCTAGATTAAAATATGTGGTGATAATAAGAGTATATTGGATATGGCTAAAAATCTTGTAGCAAATAATGTCAACATTAGCCAGGAAATTTTAGTAGCAAGGCCTTAAAGAAATCTTGAAAGGGCTCAAATTTCACAGGTCACTGAAGTCCCAAAATTTGTGCAACTTGCTTGGTGCCCCATAGCAAGTTCATTGGGACATGAGGAATGAACGCAAGTCTCCTATGTTTCATAGGTCTGCTCCTTCCACGACATCATGGTTTGTACTCATTAAGTATTATATTCATTTTCTATTGCTGCACACCAAAGTACCACAAACTTAGTGGCTTAAAACAAAACATATTTCTTATCTCACAGTGTCCATGAGTTGAGGGTCCAGGCATGGTGTAGCTTGGTCCTCTAATCAGGGTTTCACAAGGCTGCAATCAGCTAGCCTATATTTCTTTCTGGAGATCAAGGTCTTCTTCCAAGTTCATGTGGCTGTTGGTAGAATTTAGCTCCTTGGGATAGTAGGACTGAGGTCTTCACTTTTTTTTTTCTGCTGCCTGTCAGCTGTGAACCTGTCTCAGCTCCTAGACACTGCCAACAGTTCTTTGCCATGTGGCCCTCTTACAATATGGCAGCTTAGTCCTTCTTATAAGCCAGCAGGAGAATCTCTCTCTAGCCTAAGACAGTCTTGTATAATGTAATACAATCACAGGACTGGCTACCCCATCATCTTTGTTATATTCTATAGGCTAGAAACAAATTCCAAATTTTGCTTACATTCAAGGGGCTGGCATTACACAAGGCCATGACTCATTGGGGGTCATCTTAGAATCCTGCCTGCCACAAATGCAATTTAAGGAATAAAAGCACAAACATATATGTGCAACAATCCCATCACTTCCTAATAGCTAATGTAAAAATCTACTTGCCTCAATGATTTCTGTTCAATTGTTGCACTTCGTCTCAGTCTGCTCTGGCTACTGTAACAACATACCACAGACTGGGGGAATTAAACAACAGACATTTATTTCTAACAGTTCTGGAGGGTGGGAAGTCCAAAATCATGGTGCCAGTAGATTCATTGTCTACTAAGGGCACTTGTTCTGGCTTGTAGACACTGCCTTCTAGCGGTATCCTCATATGGTGGAGAGAGAGGAAGCACTCATATGTCTTCCTCTTTTTTATAAGGACATGAATGCCACCATGAGAACCCCACTCTCATTACATAATCTAACTCTAATTACCTCCCCGAGGCTCCACCTCCACGTACCATCACATTGGAGGTTAGGGCTTCAACATATGAATTTTGAGAGGATACAAACATTCAGTCCATATCAACCTTATATTTTGGTTCTTTTTTCTGTTTCTTTCAATGTAGTAGCCTTAGGCTATGATGCTTTTCAAAAATTTTTATTAAATTTATTGGGGTGACATTGGTTAATATAATTATATAGGTTTCAAGTATACAATTATATAATATGTCATATGTATATTGCATTGGGTGTCCACCACCCAGACTCAGTTCTCCTTCCATCACCAGATATTCGGCCCCCTTCACCCTCTTCTATGTCACCCCCACCCCCGTTTTCCGCTGGTAACCACCATACTGTTGTCTGTGTCTATGAGTTTTTGTTTGTTTGTTTGATTGTTTGTCTTGTTTGGTTGGTTTTTGCTTTTAGCTTTAAATCCCACATATGAGTGAAATCTTACTTTTTCCATGTGACTTATTTCACTTAGCATGATATTCTCAAGATCAATCCATGTTGTCACAAATGGCAGTATTTCATCTTTTCTTATTGTTGAATAGTATTCCATGGTATATATGTACCATATCTTCTTTATCCACTCATCTATCAAGGGACATTTCAGTTGTTTCCATGTCTTGGCCACTGTGAATAATGCTGCAGTAAACATAGGGGTACATATATCTTTAGGAATAAATGTTTTCAGGGGACCGGCCGAGTGGCTTAGTTGGTTAAGAGCTTGCTCAAGAATGCAAGCTCTGAGCAACAGCGGTTCAAGTCCCAGCCTGAGCTGAGCCGCCACTGAGCTGCCAACAGGTGGCAGGATGGCTCAGCTAAAAAAAAAAATGAATAAATTAAATTTTTCAGGTAGATACCCAAAAGAGAGATTGCTGGGTCATATGGTAACTCTATTCTTAATTTTTTGAGGAATCTCCGCACTGCCTTCCATAGTGGCTGCACAAACCTGCATTCCCACCAACAGTGTTCCTTTTTCTCCACAGCCTCTCCAACACTTATGATTTCTTGGATTGTTAATAATGGCCATTCTAACAGGTGTGCGGAGATTTTCATTGTGGTTTTGATTTGCATTTCCCTAATAGCTAGTGAAGTTGAGCATTTTTTTATATATCTGTTGGCCGTTTGTATGTTTTCTTGGGAGAAGTGTCCATTCAGTTCCCTGCCCATTTTTTAATTGGATTGTTTGGTTTTGTTGTTGCTGTTGTTGAGTTATATGAGTTCTTTGCATATTTTGGATATTAGCCCCTTATGATAGGTGTTGTCTGCAAATATCTTCTCCCATTCGGTTGGTTTATTTTTTGTTTTGTTGATGGTTTCTTTTGCTGTGCAGAAGCTTTTTAGCTTGATATAGTCCCATTCGTTTACTTTTGTTTTTATTTCCCTTGACTTTGAGGTCAAATTCATAAAATCCTCTCTAAGACCAAGGTCCATAAATTTAGGACCTATGTGACAAGTAGCAGTGTAGTTTCACTCTTTTGCAAGAGGCTTTCCAATTTTTCCAGCACCATTTATTAAAGACATACCATTTCCCCATTGTATGTTTTTGGATCCCTTGTCAAAAATTATCTCCCCACATATATGTGGGTTTATTTCTGAACTCTCAATTTGTCTGTGTCTATTGTTCCATTTGTCTGTGTCTGTTTTTCTATCAATACCATGCTATTCTGATTACTGTCACTTTGTAGTATACTTTGAAGTCAGGGAGTATAATACCTCTGGCTTTGTTTTTTTCTCTATGAGGTTTTTTATTAGTGTTGTTCATCTTACTTAGCACTCGGGCTGAAAAAATTTTGATCATGTACTATCTTAAAGACCAGGCTATTTTACTTGAAACAGAAGGCGGTTAATAGGGCTAAGTCTTCTTTTGATGCCATGCATTTGAGAAGTATACAAATGATTTCACAAATGGATAGGATTCAGCCAAGCTCAGAGAAACAAGGGCATCAGAGACTGGAAAAAATAAATGGTACCTTGACAAGCAGGGGTGAAATATTCACTACATGTCATGAGCAACTTCACAGCCATCCAAGGTCCAGGACTTGGACCTTGGACAAGTGTGGGGTTTGGGTTAGGAGCTAAGAAAACACTTGCTTAGCAGCACTTGTGATATAATAGGAAAAAAAATAGAATTTCAGATCTGGATTTAGGTCCAATTTAGCTCTGTGACCTTTGGCAAATCGCTGAAGCCCTCTGATTTCTTCTTCCATATGTGTAAATATGGAGATAATAATATCTTCTCAGACTACTGAGGAGAAGTAGATGAGAAGATGAATGGGGAAATGGCAATCACTTAGCATAAGGAGAATAAGTTTCGCTTTGAGATAAAATCAGAGTTTGGCTTACATAACATTGGCCACAAGCCAGGGTTGGTGCATTATTTCAATCAACAGATTTGTAGAATCCAGAAGTTATACATATGTATGGTATTATTATGTAGATTTATTTGGTGTGTTATAAATTACAAAATTCATTCAAGCTTAGTATAAAAAGTAAAACAATATATATGCGTAATGAAAAAATAAAGATGTAATCCTGTCCCATCTCCTGTTGGGTCTTTGGAAAAGTCATGATGTGTTTTGTCTATGTTTTTCAAAGGTCATTTATTCATATAAAGAACAAAGATCAATCAATGATATATTGCCCGTTTTGTTCGATAACCTTTTGCCATCTTTCAGTGAGCTTCATAATTCTTCGTTCATAGAAGGACCTGTCTTTATTTGCAAAAAACTGAACAAGGTGCTGATTTACAACCTCATCTGAATTGAACATTATACCATGCAAGGAGTTTTGAAGAGAGCGAAATAAGTGGAAGTCTGACGGCGCAAGATCAGGCAAGTATGGTGGGTGTGGCAACACATCCCATCCAAGCTCCAATAATTTTTTTTTTAATTTTTATTGGGGAATTTGGGAATGGGAACAGTGCTGGGGAATTGAGAGAAGGGAAACAGACAAGTTCTTTTTGTTCTTCAGTCTAGTTGTGGAGGACGTTGCTTCACTGGCCTAAGTTGGCACCATCATTGCGCTCTTCCCCGGCGAGGCAGATCAGTCGCCGGCTTCAGGCATTGTTGAGATCAAAATCACCAACACGGAATTTTGTAAACCATCGTTGGCACTGACATTCTTGTAGAGCATTGTCACCGTAAACTTTATGCAACTTTTCACAAGCTTGACGCGTGTTCTTCCTTTTATGATAGTAAAACGGTAAAATATGGCAAAAATGCAGTCTTCCATCTTCAACTTGTTGTAAAATCTCCAAAACTCAACCAAATCACTCAATTTTTTTTTATAATGAAGCACAACTGTCAGCTGTCAAATGACATAGCAATAACATAGATGCCAATGACTCCAGTACTTCCAAAAATGAACTAGTGCCATCTGGGGCAAACATGCGTCATGACTTTTCCGAAGATCCAATAGCATGCAATATTGTCTAGTGTGTACTTGACATGCCTTTTCCCTTGGCACATGTGTGTGCATACATATATGTGTGTGTAGAAACATACACATATATAAGTGATTATTTACTTGTTTTAATAGATAGAATTATACTATACATATTATTGTGTAAATGAAAATGAGACAATATCATGGAATACTTGTACATAGAACTAAATTTATCCTTATTTTCTCATTAATTTCCATGTCTCTGTGTGTGTGTGTGTGTGTGTGTGTGTGTGTGTGTGTGTGTACTTATTTGGAAATTATATATCTCCTTTTTAGTCTAGATATCTTTTCCTTGCTTTCCATCCATTATACGAGCATGTCCTTTGCCCCCAAACTTATCACCACCTCTCCAGGTAATTCATGTTAAAATCGACTGTGTATCTCTCTAATCACTACATACACATACACCTAATCACTTACTTGGAAAGTTATTATTGTTTATAGGAATTAGACCATATTATATACATTTCTCCAAATATTTGTTTGCTTAGTCAACAGCAGTTCATGGAAACCCTTCCAAGCTGACTAATATAGCTCTAGTTCATTCCCTTTAATAAAGGCATAACTTTCCATGTTGTAAATTACTCATAATTTATTTTCCTATTATGAACAATGTGGCAATAAATATTTTTGTACATATTAAATTTCTTGTACTTGACTTTTTATTTCCATGGGATACATTTCTATAAGTAGAATTGCTAGGTCAACAGAGAGGTATATTTTTTGTTTTAATTTTAGTAGGCATTGCTATGTATCTTTCCAAAAGGATGTCACAAGTCCTATCATCGGTATATGATACATTCTTTCATGTGTGTGTGTTCTCCAAGACAGGTCTTTACATTTCCATGTTTGTATATTTAATTTTGTTGGTCTAATATCAGTAAATTGACATATCATGTCAACTTTTTTATGTGTTTATTGAACATATACTTTTTCCATTTTACTACTGGTTTATTTGCTTTATTTAAGTTTTAAGTGTTATATATATAAACTCTTTCTCTTTTGTATTACTAATACTTTTTCCAAATCCATTATTTAATTTTTACTTTGATTATGGTATCACATATAATTGTTTTTAACTTTTAATAAATATATCAATATTTTTTTTATGGATCTGAGTTTCCAGTCTTGGCTATGAATTTCTCTCCCACTCCGAATATAAGCTAGTTTCTTGCAAATGTTTGTATACATGTTTGCATTCCCATTTTAATCATTATAGAGACCTAGCTACAGATTACTAAATTCATTCCAGTTACAAGGACAAGTTTTTAAAATAATTCAAATATTCAGTGTTGGACTGATTCCTTTTTCTCCATTGTACAAGCCTGATAAAAATCTTACAATTAAGTCTAATGTTTTATCCTCATTTTCAATATCATCAAAATACTCATCCCTAAAACTCTGTCATTGGATTTAGGTTAAGTGATTAAAGTGTAAATCAAACATTTTTATCCTTCCATCATATTGTGGCACACCTGTAGTAACTGTTTCCATTTATTCAATTCATAGCAGTGTAATTTATTCAGGTATTAACATGTGCTTTGTTTTTGTTGCAGCTGATCTTTGCATATGTATAAGAGGTGTCCCACAGAATGTAGAAATGTTCCAACATAGATCCCTCTTAGCTGGTTTTTGTTCCTAAAGTGTTAACTTCTCGAGATTGTGTTAGGTTTTCCCAGAGGAAGACCAGGGAAAGGAATGTCATTGGGTAAGGAGGAGAGAGACACGGAGACACTGCAGGGCTGCAGCTTTAGTGAGAATTGGAGCCTTCCATCACCATATATTTGATCCCGTTTACCAACTCTGGGTGGTGAACACACCATATGATATATAGATGATGTATTACAGAATTGTACACTTGAAACCTATGTAACTTTACTAACCATTGTCACCCCAATAAACTTCAATTAAAAAAATAATAATAATTGGAGCCGCTTCCTGCCCCCAGCCTCCCATGTAGGGAAACTGGGCTGGAGGCTCCCAAGTTCCCAGAGTCAGTCAACAACCCCAGAGCCCTGTTTAAGCCAACCGCAGCACAGGGTCATGCAGCATGACCATACAGACAGTGGTACACAGGAACTGCCAACTATTTTAGCAATCAAGGACCCACTATTTTCTTTACCCAACTCTTGACAAAGAGGGAAATCCATGACTGAGGTTGGAGTCTGAATAATCTAACAGAAGTAGGAAGCTCCAAAGATTAAGACCAACTTTATAAAACAATACTGTGGCCCTTATTTTTACTCTTCAATTTCTTGAAGTAGAAGTCATGCCAATTATAAATAATGTATGCCCAGGATTATGCTAAGTCTTTTTTTTACATAGAAGTATTTAACACTGACAGCCTTATGAATATGATACTGGTATTACCCCCCTTTATCTTTATTTTATAAATGAAGAAAGTTAAATCGCTTCATCTAGAATCACACTGCTCATGAGTGGCTGACCCATGATCAAAATCCAAGTCTAAGGTTTGGGTTTTTAACTATTATTCTATACTGCTTCAAGGCAACATACATGAAAGCATTTTGTAAACTATAAAGCTTTGTGTAAATATAACTCGAATGCAATGTGTTATAACTACAAATATAGGATAACATTTTTTTTTTATATTGAATTTCCTTCCCTGCCTGCCCTCACCCACCTGGCTTCTTTGAACTTGTTATCCTTTCCACCAGCAAAGCTGAGCCATGAACACGGGGCTAAACTCACTGGATAAGGGGAGAGCAGGTACCTCCTGTAACGAAGGACTCATTGCTTGGCTTTGAGTTTCAAATAAAATGTTTTTGTACCCAAAGGAAAAATAATCTTCCAAAAACCAAATGCTTTGATTAGTCAGAGCTAAGCACTGAGGTGAAGAAGGAAGGTTATATTTTGAATTGCAAAAAAGGCCAAGTTCAGAGGCCTGAGCTCAGAGAGTTCATAAAATTAAGTTGCAAGTAGAGAAGGAAGAGAAGGGTTTAGAGAATTCGAGACCATGGTTAACATGCTACATGGGTCACTGAGACAGCTTCCAACACCCTAATTCTCTGGACCTTGGCTGCAGGGAGCATTCACTAATAAGGACCCCAGAGGAAGCTTGGCAGATTTACAGAGAAAGTCAGCTGGGCCTGGCTTTCCAGGGAATATCCTGGAAAGAATGTAAGCTGCCTCCAGGGAGCCTGGCCTTCAACCTGGCAACGCAGGGACATGGTGCTTAGGTGGTGAAAATAGCACTTGTGGGTGAACCCATGAGAGCCCGAGGGACTCACACACAGTAAGGCAGGGCAGAGGAGGCAGCTGAAGCTTCTTGGCCTTTCTCGAGGCTAAGATGTCTGATGAACAAGAAAAGACCAAAGTTTGAGATGATGGAGATACAAAATGTAAGTCCCTCGAAATCACAGGCATGACAGAACCTGAATATCATCAAAGGTGCTTATTGATGTCCAGTAACCTGGCAGGTACCAAGCAAGATGCCCATGGCCAGACAGGACAAGCTGCACTGCAGTGGAAGCCAGGGGTCAGAAGATGGCTGCAGGGCAGATGCCCCCCTCCTCATAGCAAATGGCATTTAAACCACCCAAAGTTAGGCTGCCTTCTCCATGAAATGGAAATCTTTTCTTTCCCCCAAAAAGGTTGAGTTAACATGAAAGAGACTAAGTCACAAACTAAAAATTGCTGCGTGATCTTGAAAAGGAAGGGGGCAACAGTCCGCTATAAATAAAGTGTCATTTATGCCTATTTCAGTAAAATGTTAATATTTAGATCATATTCCACTAGATTTCCTGTTGTAGTGTCTTGGAGGACTATAACAGTAGGCATTTTACTGATGGAAACATTTGCTTGGGCTCACTGGAATGAAAGCTGTGACCTCACTTTTTAAATCTGGCTCCAAAACAATCATTCCTTAAATATTTAGTGAGCAGCTATGTGCCAGGGACTGGAGATGCAGTGGTGACATGATAGAGATGATTCCTTCCCTCATGGCGCTGACCAACCAGCAAGGAAGAAGACAAAGGTGCTTCATAGTCCAGTGTGGTAACTCATAATGGGGAGGACACCAGCCATTATGGAAGAACATAGAAGGACCACCTAGCCAGACTTAGGGATAAAGGAAACCTTCCTGGACTAAGTGCGCACTTGGCTGATCCCTAAAGGAAAAATCAGCCCATTGGTGGGAGGCGAGGCAGGTGGAGGAAGACGACTGCTCTGGCCTTAAGAACAGCAGGTGCAAGGGCTGGAGCTGTGCTCAAACATGCAATATGTGAGGATCGGGGAATTATTCCATTTGGCTCGAATATACATATATGTGTAATTTCTCCAGACTTTCCTTCTTTTCAAACAGCATCTTTCACTGATGAATCACTAAAATACAAAAGCCCCACTCTCCCGAATCCATGAATGTTACTTTGAGTTTCTTAGGAAAGACTCTTATTCTCTTGACATTATCCCAACTGCGCATTTCTCATAGCCTAACCATGAATTCAGTAATGCTTGGGTCAAAATGGGATGATAGTGGACAGGAAGTTAGCTACCAAGACATTAAAGAATCGATCTCCCCAGGTTTGCTCTAGAAATATGACCATGATGAATAATAATATAAATAATACCCAATGCCCAAACTTTCTAAATTTATGGAGCCCTTGGTGTCTTAGGAATTTTATGCATGTATCCTCTAGGCAGTTATACTTTAAAATTCTATTGACTAAAGTAGTTAGGTCACAGCAACTGCAAAGATATCAAAAAAAAAAAAGAATGTAGCAATGTAGCAAAATCTAATACTGAATCAGTGAACTACTTTAAGCTAGTATTTCATGCGGTATCCAGTGGATATCAGGTATCGCTGTGTTAACCTCAAAAAATGTCAAATATCCTGTAATGTCTCTATGAATGTACTGCTGCTCTCTGGGATGCCTTGCTGCAGACCTAACGCAGCACATATGTGCCAGTCCCGGGACTGCTTGCTCTCAGCTCCATAGCTTGCCTTTCTCCAGCTCTGCTCAGACTTGTAGGGCTGACTCTTGCAAGTGCCTTGTCAACTGACTCTCAGCAAGGACGATTGGACTGTCCATTTGGGAGTGGGGCAGAATGAGGAAGAAACCAGGTTATTATGACATTCCCTTTCTGCTCATGTAGCATTTCTGTCAGCAACAGAGGCTTCTCCATGGTTCCAGCTCTGGCCAGACAGCCCACTATGGTCCTAGCTTCTATCAGGTAGAAGCAGATCCACTAGGCTCTTGTAACATTACCTCCTCCTTTTGTCTTCTTGACAAGGCTGTATGATAGGCAGCCTATAAAATGACCTCCAATGATGCTCACTACTGTGGGTTAAATTGTGATTCCTCCTAAAATATGTATATTGAAGTCCTAAACCCCAGAGCCTGTGACCTTATCTGAAGATAGGGTCTTTGCAGATGTAGTCAAGTTAAGATCAGGTCATTAGGGTGGGCCCAACTACAATATGACCGCCATCCTTATAAAAAAGGAAAAATTTGGACAAAGACACACACAGACACACACACACACACACAGACACACACACACACACACGAAGAACACCATGTGAAAATGAAAGCACATATTCGGGTGCTGCATCTACAAGCCAAGGAAGGCCAAATATTGACCGCAAATCACCAAAAGCTAAGAGAGACGCATGGAACAGATTCTCCCTCATGGCCCCAAAAAGGAAACTACCCTGCTAACACCTTGATCTCAGACTTCTGGCCTCCAGAATTGAGACAATACATTTCCGTTAAACCACCCAGTTCGGGGCAGTGGATTTTGTTATGCCAGCCCTGGCAAACTAAACACCTTTGTTCACACCCTTGTGCAATCATCTCCCTTTGAGAGTGGGCTGGACTTAGTAACTCACTTGTAATAAATGGAGAACAGTAGAAGTTATGGAATATCATTTCAGACACAAAAACACTGAGTGCACTCTATCTTGAGTGCACTCTCTCCCTCTCATGGACCACTTGCTCTAAGGGAAGCCCGCTGCCATGATGCAAGGCTACTTTGTGGAGAGGCCCACATGGCAATGGACCAAGGCCAACTAGCCATCACCTGAGTGGGCTTGGAAGCCAATCTCTCGCCCTATTCAAACACCCATACGTGAGGCTGCAACCCCAGCCAATAACTTCACTACAACCCCATAAGAGACTTTGAGCCAGAGGTAACCATTTAAGCCACACCAGTATTCCTGATCCTCAGAAACTGGCTAGGATAATATTTTGCTGTTTTAAACCACTAAATGTAGGGGTAATTTGTTATACAGCAATAGATAACTAATACAGGGTAGTTTTACGACTTCCTGCTGCTGTTAATCCCTACGTTACCTAGCTGTTCCCCATTTGGTTTCTCAGCTTTTCCATCACCTGTATAGCCAACCTGGTATTAAATCTCCTCTGTTTTAAACTCAGAGTAGTTTCTATGTGGAACCTAGCTGATACTTACACAGAATTATCATATATGCTGAGGTGCAGGAATAATGCAGCTGCTAAATAGTTTTTGTACCTGTTTTATACATACAAAGGCAAGCTTCAACTGAAAATTTAATGAGCCCTCCAAATAAATCAGAACACAACCAACCTTGCTTTTTTTTCTTTTAGCCAATGGCATGAGCACAGTGTTTCATAGGGAGACATGTTGGCTTCTCTCTTGATTGGTCAGAAAAGCCTTCAAATAACTGCCAGGGAGAAAGGGGCAACAGTTCTAAGGTTATCACAGCATCCCAGGCTCTTGGATAGAAGCTGAAGCTAATATCTATTATTTATGTGCTGTCTCAGCTTTGTATGGTCATAAACAATAGCTGATATTCCACTATGTCAATTCTGAACTCCAAAGAGCTTCATGAAAAAATTACATGTTGGTGCCAACTCTAATCCCTTTTATTTCCTAGACCAGTAGTTTCCATTTAGTGGGCTTCACACTGATTTGAAATAAAAAGGAAAAACACATTGGATTTGTTTTTTTTGTTTGTTTGTTTGTTTGTTTTCTGGATACAATTCCTTTTTTATTAGATCACCACTGCACTATACACCTGAAGCTGATGTTGAATAATAGTGTTTTTATTATTTGTTTTTATTGTTTATCTAGGAAGGTATTGAGGGGCTTTTATCTCCTTTTCGGAATCCTCGTGTCTGGGAGTTTGCATGGGCACTCTGAAACGGCACGGCGATGGATTGCTTTCTGAAACATTTCTGCGGGCTATTCATCTGCCCATAATCACTCTTGTTCATTTTCTGAAACCTTCAGCCTGTGTGCTTCAATTCCTGCGGAGTTCAATTACAAATCTGAATATTTGATCACAGGCGCAGGGCCACATAGAAAGTTTCCTCAATTTTTCCTTCCTATCACAGAGTACTTAAACAGCTGGTTTTCAAATAATTTTCTTAAGTACCTTGTTTTGAAACCCCATTTCCCAGGAAAGGCAGCCTGAAAAATTATTCTTTGTGAATTATACAAAGTGTAAAAAAAATTATACTTTACAAAATGTTACACTGGTACTTAATGCATTAAGACATAATTTTTGCAATAGGACCTAATTCTTCTATAATTACCTGTTTGCATTCTATTATTAGAAGCCACCACGCAACATTCTTGACTGTATAGGACTATATAGAGCAGTTTGCTGAAACTGTGTGTTTAGGGAGGGCAGGCAGAATTGGGTTGTTCCAAAGAGAAGATGGTGGTTATGGTGGTGATTTTTTAGGACAATTAATATATCCCAGGGGCTTGAGAATATCTTCAAGTGTGGGGGTACTTGTGAGCGAATATCAGAAGGAAAGAACTTTCTACTAGTTCCTGCTTTACATAAAAGTCATGCCTTATCACTCAACGATGGTAAGTGCAAAATGATGCTTTGATATATTCAAATGCTGAGCCACCTAAGAGTGAAATGAGCTGTGGGCAAGATAGCCTCTGGTGAAAAGATGAACGCAATTCAAACCTCAAAAAAATCAGCAAGAAAAAAATGAGCTCTTCCCGTATCTCTATTTTTGCTCATTTTACACTGAGTGGCTTCTGGTGCTATTTACAGGCTTTTAGCCCCCTAAAATTCAGATCCCCTTTAAGCATTCTGGAAAACCGACAGCTAGCAAGCAGCACCTCAGCAAAGGGGAAGACTGCTAGTTTATATTGCTTGTTCATGAGACCTTTTTCACCCTTTTGTGAACATCAAGGAGATTGAAATGATATGGGCTACTCATCCCCAAAAGGTAAATATTAGCATGCTCAGTCCATTTGGTGATGTGTCCACCCAGGCTAGAACCCAGGCATACTGGGGAACACTTCGATCACTTTTACAGGCACTCTCAAACAAACAAACAAAAGTGAATTTTCGCAAATAAATAGCCTCTTATATATCTGAGGTATCACTCAAATTTAACATGTGTTTTCCAAGTATAGAACCCAAGTGTGATATCTTTAAGGGACTATCATACATTTGAAATAAATAAATGAAACCGAATGGCAGTATATAATATCTTTGTTTATCCCAAAGCTTTTAACTAGTGGTGAAAATTATCATTACTTTCATATTCTTTATGTCATTCTCATATACTTTGCACATAATGAAGGAAACAGAAAACATATTGAATTTGGACCATTTTGGATAATGCACCAGGGTTAAGATTTGTGAATTTTAAAGACACTAATTTTAAGAAAAACCTAAGTTTATCTAATATATGAAAGACAAAGAGAAGATTATCTGTATTTAAATAACTGTAAAACAATAGTGTTAGATGAATTTTGTTGTCTCGAGTAAAGCAAGAGTATAAGATAAAGTATATAAAAGCAATTGCCAGGCCAGCTGAGTGGCTCAGTTGGTTAAGAGCTGGCTTGGGAGCATGAGCTCTGAGCAGCAGAGCCACCGTTTCAATCCCACATAGACCAATGACACTGCGCCCTCTGCAGCTAAGGTTGTGAACAACAGCTCTACCTGGAGCTGGGCTGCCGTGAGTGGCAGACGACAACACAGGCTGCAGTGGGGCTGCAGTGGGCTGCCGTGAGCTAACCTGAGTAGCCAGCAGCCAGTGTGAGTGACCGTGAGAGGCCGCCCAATGGCCAGCAACCTACTGTCTCAGCTGGGAAGAGTGCAATGATCATAATACCAGCATGGGCCAGTGAAGCCATGTCCTCCACAACTAGACTAAAGAACAAAAGAACAGCAACATGTCTGTTCTCCTTCCCTGATTCTCCAACGCTGTTCCCCTCCCCCAATTCCCCAATAAAATCATTAAAGAAAAAAAAAAAAGCAATTGCCACTCTGCCCAGGGAAGTCATAGGCCAGCAACGTAGAAGAAGCTAGAATTGCTATAAGTGGACTTTTTTTTATCAGCATCAGAAGCAAAGCTAGAAGTTCAGCAGAAAGGGAGAATAAGGAAATGAAAAAGTCTCACCTCTAAAATTCATATTATTCCTAGTTGGAACTAATACTGAGAATTTTCACATCACATGACCACATACTATACAAACAAAGTCTTGGGAGTCAGACCAACTGGGTTTCTAATCTATATTACATCAATTTTTTTTCATTTTATTTTTAACTTATTTTTTAATTTTTTTATTAGTTTCAGGTGTACAAAACAATGTAACAGACATTTATACCCCTCACAAAATGATAACTCCCTCCCCCAATCTACTACCCCTCTGACATCTTATATAGCTATTACAATTTCATTGACTCTATTCCCTATGCTGTACTCCACATTCTGTGACTATATATATATATATATATATATATATATGTATGTATATAAAATTATAGTTGGCATTCAGTATTATTCAGTTTCCGCTTTGGGTGTACAGCGCAGTGGTCAGGCATCTACGCCATCCATGAAGTGGACTCCCTAATAAGGCTAGTGACCATCTGACACCCTACAAAATCTTTACATGATTGATTATATTCCCCAAACTGTCTTTCGTATCTCTGGCAATATTGTAGCTACCAATTTGTGCTTTCTAATCCCCTCACCTTCTCACTCATCCCCACCACCCTCCCATCTAGCAACCATCAGTTTTTCCTCTATATCTCTGAGACTGTTTCTGTTTACTTTGCTCATTTATTCTGTTATTTAGATTCCACATAAAAGTGAGATCAAATGACATTTGGCTTTCTCTGTCTGATTTATTTCACTTAGCATAATGTTCTCTAGGTCCATCCATATCATTGCAAATGTAAGATTTCATTCTTCTTTATAGCCAAGTAATACTCCATTGTATAAAGATACCACAGTTTCTTAATCCAGTCATCTACCAATGGGCATTTCGGTTGTTGCCATGTCTTGGCTATTGTAAATAGTGCTGCAATAAGCATAGCAGTGCATATATATTTTTATATATCTATCCTTGAGCAACTTACTTAACTTCTCTCAATCATAGTTCCCACATCTATAAAATGATGATAATATAATAATCCCCTCAAGGAAATCTCAAGACTCAATCAAAGAATACATACTCAATGTTTAACCTTGGTAGCTAAAAGCTGTTGTTTATATAATAAATAAAACTATTTTCCAAAAGAAATACCAAAAAATATGCAGCAGGGCCAACTGAGTGGCTCGTTGGTTAAGAGTTGGTTTGGGAGCGCAAGCTCTGAGCAGCAGGGCTCAGATCTTACACGGGCCAGTGACACTGTGCCCTCTACAGCTAAAATGGTGAACAACAGCTCGATCTGGAGCTGGGTTGCCACAAGTCACCAGCAACAGCATGGGCTGCAGTGGGGCTGCAGTGGGCTGCTATAAGCTACCGTGAGTGGCCAGCAGCCAGCATGAGCAGCCAGCAGCAGGTGTGAGCTGCCATGAGCCGCTGTGAGCCGCCATCCAATGGCCGGCAACCAACTGTCTCAGCGGAAAGAGAGCAATGATCACGATACCAACATAAGCCAGTGAAGTGACGTCCTCCACAACTAGACTGAAGAACAAAAGGACAGCAACTTGTCTGTTCCCCTTTCCCAATTCCCCAATAAAATCTTTAAAAAAAAATATGCAGCAGCATATATGATTTTTGCCCAATATTTGGATATTATCACACTTTAGCTCATCTCCATTAACACTGATAACTAAGTGTTAAATTTAGTTTTAAAGAGTAATAAGAAACTTAACACTGTGCATCCCACTCATCAATATTTTATGTATATAATAACAAAATCACACCACCTACACAAATAGTCTCACAGTTAGCATGACACAAGTCACACACATCTGATAAGAAAAAAAATCAAATTAAATCCATAAGCAAGTTACTTCACTTCTTTCAACCACTACCATTTTGAAATAGGTTGTATTTGCATCATCAAAGTATCTCTTCTGATGTGATACCTCTACAAAGGGGGAAATATTGGCCTGCGGAAGCAGGTTTTCACCCACTGGCCATAAACTGGTTTGTAAATAATATAAGACATGCATTTCTCATGACTTAAAAACATAAAATTGGCTATGGGAGCAGAAACAGGTAAAAAATCCTCCCACCCATTGCACAGAAACAAGTATAAAACTGCAAAAAAAAATGTCCAAAACAATGTCCAAACACTTCAGGGCTCTGTAAATTAACTAAAGGCAGACAACAAACTGAGAAATACTTGTTCATAAAATCAGCTGAATTTTGTGTAAAAAGAGTGAGACTCTGTAGCCTTTTTGCCTAAGGCTGCTCCCATCCCACGTTCCAACCCCCCAGTTTGTCCGTGCAGTAGTATCACAAAGACAGAGCCGCCATGAAACCCAGCAGGTTTCTGGCAGTAGAGGCAAATTTGATTTGGGACAGAATGTAAAAACCCACATGCAGTGAGGCTCAGTAAAAAAGGGAAAACTTAGTAAAAAGAAGAATGGGGCAAATCCACAGCTTTGCTAGCTTAGTACTGAAGTACCAGTTGGGGAAAGTAGTGGAACCAACCAGAAAGTTGATGGGGAAAGCCTGGAAATGAGAGATCCATACACAAGCTCAATAAGCTCTCCACGCATCCCTGTGTGACCAGGAAACTAAGAAGGTGTGCAAGGGAATTTTGAGATGGCCTGATAGAAAATAAAAGCCAAGGCAGATAAGAATTACTTGAACTTTAAGAAACTGTGGTACATTTATACAATGGAGTATTACTTGGCCATAAAGAATGAAATCGTACCATTTGCAATGATATGGATGGACCTAGAGAACATTACGCTAAGTGAAGTAAGTCAGACGGAGAAAGGCAAATACCATATGATCTCACTTATATGGGGAATCTAAAGAACTGAATAAATGAGCAAACTAATCAGAAAGGGTCTCAGAGACATAGAGAAAAAACTGAGAGTTGCTAGTTGGGAGGGGGATGGGGATGAGGGAGACAGTGAGGGGATGAGAAAGCACAATCGGTAACCACAAGATTGCCACAGGGATGCAAAAGACAGGGGAATATAATCAATAATGTAGAGATTTTGTAGGGTATCCGATGTATACTTGTCTTATTAGGGAGACCACTTCATGGATGGTGTAGATGCCTGACCATTGCACTGTACACCTGAAGCTGAAGCTGAATAATACTGAATGTCAACTATAATTTAATATATATATAGTCACAGGATGTGGAGTACAGCATAGGAAATAGAGTCAATGGAATTGTAGCAGCTATATACGATTTCAGAGTGGTAGTATATTGGGGGAAGGGGGTTATCACTTTGTGAGGGGTGTAAATGTCTAACTATTGCATTGTTTTTTATACCTAAAACTAATTAAAAAACAAAAAAAATAAAAGAATTACTTGAACTTTGAACATGCTACCACACATACACACTGACCCATAAGCAGAGGGTGGGAAGCTTATGGGTTTGAAGTGTTTAAGTACAACTTTGGCCCAAATCATTGTCTAACAACTAAAGTATGACGATACAAAGACAACGATTAGGAAGTCAGACAAGGAATAAAAATAAAAACTTGAAAAAAAAAAGTAGAGACATTAGTGGCCACATACTGCAGGAGAAATTCTGCAGATCAAGTCCAAGAAAGTTACAAAATATAAATTAAAGTCATCAATGGAAAAAATGAAAATTCAGAGGTACTGCAATATATTATCTAAAATGTCCAGCTTTCAACAAAAAATAACAAGACATGCAAATAAACAGAAAAGAATGGCCCATGCTTAGGAGGGAAAAAACAAACAATAAAAACAAACTAACTTTGAGTGGGTCTATACGTTGGACTTAGCAGACTAGAATTTCAAATGTTCAAAGAATTAAAGATACTATGTTTAAAGAACTAAACAAAAATATGATGAGAATGACTCAACAAGCAGGGAATCGCAGTAGAGAAGTATTGTAGAAAGAATAGAAAAATAGAAATTTTAGAGCTGAAATGGTCAAGGACCAAAAAGAAACATTCAGTAGAAAGGCACAACATACTTGAGGTGACACAAAAAGAAAGCAAGAAAAAAAAATCAGTGAACCTGAAGATAGGTCAATGGAAATTATCCAATCTGTAGAGAAAAAGACTGAAGAAAAATGACCAGAATCTAAGAAACCTGTGGGTCAACACCAAGTGTACCAAAATATGTGTAAGGTCACCTTGCGCACACACACACACACACACACACACACACGTACATACCAGGGGTGCCAAAAAAAGTATACATCTGACTTGTGTTCATCTTTTGTCATCCGTATATATCATTACAATTTTAATACAGTTTTTTTCTTTCTTAAAATATGTATACATTTTTTGGCACTCTCTGTAGTAAAAAAAAATGTATACACATTTTAAGAAAGGAAAACTATTAAAATTGTAATAATCAGTGTGTACCAATAACAAAAGATGAAAACAACTTCTCCTTAACTATATTCATAATTGAAATTTGGGAGGATTTGATAACAAATATTCCCTCTCATTGATCTCATGTGTGATAAAAATGCTTGTGGAGAGGTAAAAGGAGGACTTTACGAAGATCATTGGTACTGCTAGACTTGAAAATACAAGCTTGTTTCTTGTTGTGTTGCCATTTATGCTCTCTTTAGGTTCTTTTGGCTGTAAGAAGCAGAGGCCCACTTATACTCATTCATGTGAAAGTATATTATACAAGATTATACAAGATACCAGTCTCCTGTGACTGTGTCCATCATCCCCTAGAAACCTGAGAGGGAAGTGTACCTTCTACTGCTGTTTATCCTTAAAGTGAAAGAAAATTTTGACTCAAGTGTTCTTAAGAGATATTACAACCCCACAGTTAATTTGTGGTTTCCCATCCTAGTAGTTCTCCTATGCCACATTTAATTATTCTCCTTTCACTGTGTTTGACTCAATACAAACACAACTATGAAAACCATGACCAGAGAATTCAGCTAGCCATGCTTTTTCATTTTTTTATTTTTTGTCACTTGGGGGTAGTTTACCACAGAAATGAATGCTCCTTTTCAGTCAAAAATCAACTTCTTAGAGATTAAAAGATTCTAGTCAATGAAAAAGCTGTTAAAGCAAATGCAAAAAAACCATTTCACCCTGAGTTTCATCTTGGCAGTATTCCAAGAAAATTTATCCTATAAATCTTATGAATTAATGTTGGCCAGAGCCTCTTCTACCTTCAGGGAAGTGGTCAGAAACTTCCCAAATCCCATCTCTTCCATAAAGCCTTTCCTGCACACAAATTCACTCTATCTTGTGCAGATGTAACTGAAACATGCTACAAAGCAAAGTATGCATGCTCATGTGTAGCCCAAAATGCTCCAAGATAAGCAATGTCTTGTCCCACTGATTTCTTCTAAATTTTTGTTTATATATTTACTTCATGTTTTTGAAACACTTATTCTACTATCTCTTGATGATTTGTCCACATAAATGGCCTTTGACTCTCAGTCTTAAAATATAAATCAGAGCACCCTTGGAGAAAGACACTGACTATCCATATTCTATTGACTATATATTCTATTCATAACCTTTTTTCAAAGTCTAGCTCAAATCTTAGATCCTAATAGACTCTTCCTCTGACAATTCTAGCTCAAACCTAATCTTTATTCTCTCTGAACACTTAGCTACAATGTCTGTCATTTGGATGATTAATTATACTTGTTTGTAGAGATTCCGAAATGGAAATCCAAGCTATGTGTGGGTATTTTAGTGGGGCTTATAGGATTTGCCCAGGATCTAGAAGAGCGACTGACTGGAAAAGCTTAGGGGAAGAAATTCATGCTGAGAGAAGAGAGAATTGAAGTGCGTATGTTTGGTTCAACATCATTGGGTTGTTACTGAAGAAAGAGATGATTATCTCTTGGTGTCTGACCCTTAAATTATTCACAGCACAGTCTTTAAGGATCAGTTCCTGAGTCCTGAGGTGAGGAGTGGGCTGCAATAAACATGAAATAAAAATGTTAAAGCTATGTTCTCTAAATGATGAGAAATTTTGAGTGTAGATGGCAGTGCTTTGTAGCAGAAGGTAACAAAAACGGACAAAAGACATTTCCCCCACGCCTGTGACATGACTTACAAGGTGTCCAGCTGGCAACAACAGAAGATTAACAACCAGGCACTCCCAGGTGTGGGGCATTGTCCAGGTGGGGAGCTCAGGCTAGTAGGAATCTTCAGTGCTGTGACCTTAGAGGTCCTTAATCAGCTCTAGCACAAAACTTTCATACCATTAAGATGGAACTGCCTTCAGGAACCTAGGATGTTAGGAAGGACTTCAGAAAGGCTAAAACTCTCTCCATGGTACAGTACAAGGAGGAGGAAGGTAAAGAATCCATGCAGAATATTTTTGTTTTCCAATGCTGTTACCCTCTTGGCCACGTCTGTGGCTTATCTATTGTCCTTTATTTTTATTTAAGTATATTTGGAAGTATTTTTTAATTGCAAGTTCCCTGAGAGTATATACTCTATTGTATGGGCTTTTAGCATCCTCCAATCTCTACAGTACTATCTATGGAAAAACACATGCACACAACTCTCATTATTGGTTAAACTGAAGTAAGAAATGCTTTAATATTATAATAGTGAGAATTGCTGAGTTCTTTCTGCTTATCTAGCTCAAATATGGGCTTTCACTGATGTTGCTTTTGCATCTAGAGGATGTGTAAGATTTGTGAGAAAATAAGCAACTGGCAGAAAATTAATAGAGCGACAAAGCTGAGGGAAATTAGTTGAGCATCTTATGCAAAGCCTGTATTTTGGCTGATGTTCAACTCCATTTAGTGGTTTGTTTTTTTTCTCTTATTCATCCAGGACTAAAATGTGTGTTTTCTCATTTCAAGAGTAAGAAACCAAGAGCAAAGAGAGGGATTGTTTGAGACATGACAAATGTCTTTTCCAAAGAAGATTATAAATGTCACATACAAATTAGATTTGAAGGAAAATGGTGAAGGGAAAGGGATTAAAAATTATGTTCTGAAATTGGGTAAAGATGAATTAAATAATGTGGAAGAGAGTAGCTAAATACTGAGTCTATAAACTCTGGCCAATCTTATTTATATTTCACATTCTTGACATTATAAATTAAAGACATCAACACCTGGGTAGTCAAGGGGTGTGAAAAGCTAGCCCACAATATTTTAAAGTTGTAATGCAACAGAAAATGTAATGTGCCTCTGGAAATGTATTTATTTAATTTTTATTGTGAAATAAACATTTTTTAAATTAGTTTCAGCTGTATAGCACAGTGCAATAGTTATACTTTTACCCCTCAAAGTGACAGCCCCCTTCCCCCAATCCACCACCCCACTCCCCCCCCAATATCATACATATCTATTACNTATTACAATTCCTTTGACTCCACTCCACTATACTCCACATCCTGTGACTATATATATATATATATATATATATACATATATATATATATATATTCAATTATAGTTGACATACAGTATTATACAACATCAGCTTCAGGTGTACAGTGCAATGATCAAGCCTCTACCCCATCCATGAAGTGGTCTCCCTAACAAGAATGTATTTAATTCTAATTAATTTGGAAGCTATGAAAAAAGGAAAAGGCTAATACACTTTAAAGCAGAGCTGGCCAAATTTGACCCACCACCTGTTTTTTATATGACCCACAAACCTAGGAGTGGTTTTTACATTTTTAAATGGCTGGAGACGCTGTGGAGTAAAAGGAACCTTCATACACTGTTGGTGGGAATGCAGATTATTTCAGCTGCTATGAAAGGCAGTGTGGAGTTTCCTAAAAAAATTGAGAATAGAATTACCATATGACCCAGCAATCCCTCTCTTGGGTATCTACCAAAAAAGAAATCTGAAAACATTTACCCGTAAAATATGTATGTGCTCCAATGTTCATTGCAGCTTTATTTATGGTGGCCAAGATATGGAAACAACCAAAGTGTCCTTCAATAGATGATTGGATAAAGAAGATGTAGTATATATACACAATGGAATACTACTCTGCCATAAGAAAAGATGAAATAGTGCCATGTGTGACAACATGGATGGAACTTGAGATCATTATGCTAAGTGAAATAAGTCAGACAAAAACAGTTGAGAACTGCATGATTTCACTGATATATGGGATATAAAATTGAAAGCAACAAAGGAACAAGACAAACAAAAACTCATAGACACAGACAATAATTTAGTGGTTACCAGGAGGTAAAGGGAGAGAAGGGTGGTAGATGAGGGTAAACGGTTCAAATACATGGCAATAGAAGGAGAACTGATTCTGGGTGCTGAAGACACAATGTGATATATAGACGGTGTATTACAGAATTGTAGGCCTGAAACCTATGTAACTTTACTAAACATCGTCAACTCAATAAACTTTAATTAAAAAATAAAAAATAAATGGCTGGAAAAAAATCAAAAGAATAATGTTTTCTGATACATGAAATTATGTGAAATTTTAATTTAAGTGCTATAAATAAAATTTTGTAAGAACACAGCAACCCTTATCATTTACATATAATCTATGGATACTTTGGCATTCTAACGGCAGAGTTGAGTCTTTGGGATAGAGACCAGAGGATCCATAAAGCCAAAAATATTCACTATCTGGCCCTTTACAGAAAGGTGACCAACTCTTACTTTAGAGAATTCAATTAGGTGGTAAGTTTGCTTGATTTTAATCTTTAACCTAAGGAGGATTTTATTCATCTGTACTTTTGTTGAACAGGAGTGGTTGCAGGAGGGTCTTATTTTAATAGATTGTTCTTTAACATGTGGTTCCAAGTTAAAGTTGTGTCTGCTGTTATATATGTATTTGCCCCTTGAAAGAAAACTATGTCCCCCTAATGACCAAGATTATTTTATAGTGATTTATCTGAATCCTACTGAGTATACAAATTACCATTTCTCATATCATGCATCTTTTTGAAAATGATATAAAAGAGCATGATTTATCTTGATACATACAACCATGTCACATACAACCATGCTGTCAAACAAAACTGTACCACCAATCTATTATGACATAATTATGTAATTACTTTTCAAAAAATAACTACATCTTCCAGGATGTGACAGACTTTTAGACTAAGAGCTCAGTCATGTATGTAGATCATAAGATGCATTAGTAAAATCAGTGATGATGGAGTAGATCATTGATATTCTTTAATCAATGCTTAAACTTCTGTATTTCCCTTCCAAAGTCCAAATATTTTCACCAAATTTAATATCACAGCCTCATGTTTTTAAAGTCTGGCTGTATATAATTAAGAAAACATTTCTGCTAGTCTCACCCTTGAATATGTTGGAGGCTTTTTATATACTATCCTTGCTGGTATTTTGCTTCCTAGAATCATTTTATTATCTATCAACTTAGGTATTTCCCATGAGCTTTCTTTTTCCTCCTCTATAGCTCAGATAACAGTAAACATTAATGATAATTATTGCTCTTGGCATTATTTATCTAATTCAAAGAAAATACCCAGTTGTGCTTATTAAAATTCAGGCCCCCAAATACAAACTCCAACAAAAGTATCAGAATTTTTTACTAAATGAAAAAATACTTTTAAACACTTGAGGGGCAATTGTAACATTAGGCTAGATATCCAATCTCCCTATACTTGTCTCCTTAATATCCAAATTATTAAATTATAGAAATAAAAAGCTAGAGGAGATCCAAGATGGTGGAGCCGATAAATGCTGTGCCTGCCTCATCCCATGAACACATCAAAATTACCACTAAATTATAGAAAAATCAACCTGGAGAACCATCTGGAGTCTAGCTGTACAGAAGTTTTATGACTAAGGATAAAAAGAAGAAGCCATGTGGAGACTGGTAGGAGGAGCAGAGACACGAAACAGGCTGGTCCGACACCCATGTATGGTGGCTGAAAATCGGGAGAGATATCTCAACCACAGAGGTTCCCCACAAAAGAGCAAGGGACCCCAGCCCCCCCATACCAGGCTCCCCAGCCCAGGGTACTGGTGCCACAAGGGGAGCCCCCACAACATCTGGCTGTGAAAAACAGTGGGGATTCCAACTGTCTGGGTGAGCTGGAAGGCTACAGGAAACACAGACATCCTCTTAAAGGGCTCAAGCAGGCACTCACCTTGGGCTCCAGCTGGGGGAAAGTGACTCTGGAGGCATTGGAAACATATGGGGAGAGACTGAGTTGTGTGACTTTGGGGTGATGACTGGAGGGACAGTTCCCATTTTCTCTGTGTGGGCTACTCCTTTAGTGCAACTGACAGATGGATGCCATTTTTCCTGTGTTAAGCCCGCCCCCACACACATGGCCAAATCTGAATCTGATTGGCCTGGTGAGCTACACAGCTCCACCCTGATGACTCACTGCAACCCTGGCTCACTCAACTTGCATACTGCTGGAGGTTTTATCAGCAGCTGAACCTTACAGAAGCCAGCAGATAGCAGCAGGCCTCGGAGTGTCCTGGCTTTTTGCAGAGCTACTCCAGACTTGATACTTGTGACAGCCATCCTCAGTTCACAGTGTGGCCTCTCCCACATGCCTCCAGATCCAGCACAGGCAGCAACCAACTGTGGATCGCTTTGTAGCTCCTACCCTACACTGGAGCTTCTCCCAAGAGGTCCCAGAACCAACATACTCGGAGGTTGGCTTCAGGCCACAGCAGAGCACCGCTCAATCAGCCCCACAAGTGACACATGCAAAGGGTGATCTCAACAGGCACCAGAGCCCACTGGGGAGAATTCCACTCAGTGGGGTAAGCCCCCTGCGCAGACCATAAGCTGTAGACATGGTCAAACCCCACAGCCAGTAAGCCTGGGGACAAGCCCACCCACTGACTTGCCAACAGCAATGAAAGCTCAACTATAACAGGAGGGCACACACAACCCACACAAGGGACACCTCCTAGAGCACCTAGCTTAGGTGACCAGGGAGACTATGCTAGGCCCCACAGGACACCTATTACATAAGGCCGCCCAGCAAGACCAGGAGACATAGCAGCCCTACCTAACACATAGAAATAAACACAAAGAGGTAGTGAAAATGAGGAAACAAAAAAATACACCCCAAATGAAAGAACTGGAGAAAACTCCAGAGAAAAAAAAACTAAAGAAAATGAAGGCAAGCAATCTAACAGGTGCAGATTTCAAAACAATGGTTATAGGATGCTCAAGGAACTTAGTGAACACTTCAACAAAGAGCTAGCAAGCATAGAAAAGGACACAGAAACCATAAAAAAGAACTAGTCAGAAGTGAATAATACAGTAACTGAAATGAAGAATGCACTAGAAGGAATCAGCAATTTGGAAAGCAAGGTAGCAGAAAACACCCAATTGGAAGAGCAAAGAGAAAAAAGAATCCAAAAAAATGAGGATAGTTCAGGAGACCTCTGGGACAACATCAAGCATAACAACACTCACATCATAGGGGTCCCAGAAGGAGAAGAGAGAAAGTCAGGGATTGAGGATCTATTTGAAGAAATAATGACTGAAAACTTCCCTAACCTGGCAAAGGAAATAGACACAAGCCCAGGAGGAACAGAGAGTCCCAAACAAGATGAATCCAAACAGGCCCAAGACACATCATAATTAAAATGGCAAAGGTTAAAGACAAAGAGAGAATCCTAAAAGCAGCAAGGGAAAAGCAGTTAGTTACCTACAAGGGAGCTCTCATAAGACCGTCTGCTGATTTCTCAACAGAAATTTTGCAGGTCAGATGGGATTGGCACAAAATATTTAAAGTGACAAAAAACAAGGACCTACAACCAAGACTGCTCCACCTAGCAAGGCTATCATTTAAAATCGGAGGACAAATAAAAAGCTTCCCAGACAAGAAAAAGCTAAAGGAGTTCATCACCACCAAGCCTGTATTAAAAGGAATGTTCGAGGGACTTCTTTAAGATGGAAAAAAAAAAAAATGAGGGCCGGCCGAGTGGCTCAGTTGATTAAGAGCTCGCTCAAGAGTGTGAGCTCTGAGCAACAGCGGTTCGATTCCCGGCCTGAGCTGAGCTGCTGCTGAGCTGCCAACAGGTGGCAGGTTGGCTCAGCTAAAAAAAATAAATTAAAAAAAAATAAGCCAAAAATTTAAATAATTAAATGGCAATAACTACATATCTATCAACAATTGCTTCCAATGTAAGTGGATTAAATAGTCCAATCAAAAACATAGGGTGGCTAAATGGACAAGAAAACGAAACCTTTACATATGCTGCCTACAAGAGACTCACCCGATTGAAAGACACACAAAGACTCAAATTAGAGGGATGGAAAAAGTTATTTCATGAAAATGAAAAGAAACAAACTGGGGTAGCAACACTTATACTAGACAAAATAGACTTTAAAACAAAGGCGATAACAAGAGAGAAATAAGGACCTAGTAATCTCACTTCCTGGTGTTTATCCAAAAAAAAACAAATGCTACTTCAAGGGGATGTGCGTATCCATATGTTCATCGCAATATTTTTAACAATGGCCAAGATGTGGAGGCAGCCTGGGTGTCTGTATGTAGAAGAATGGATAAAGAGGAGGTGGTACATAAATACAGTGGAGTATTGCTCAGCCAGGGAACAGAATTGGTTCTTTCTCTCTGGGGCAGTATGGATGGACCTGGAGGGTATTGTGCTGAGTAAAGTATGTCAAACAGTGAAAGATAAATGCAATGTGATTTCACTTATGTATGGAATCTAAAGAACAAAATAAACAAACAAAACATAGAAACAGACTCATAGATACAGAGAACATTTTGATGGTTGCCAGGTGGGAGGGAGGTTGGGGGTGGTGGGTGTAAAAGGGGGAAGGGATTAAGAAGTACAAATTTACAGTTTGGGGAATATAATCAATAATGTTGTAAATATTTTTTAGGGTGTCATATGGACTAATTTCTTGTTAGGGAGACCACTTCATGAACGGTGTAGAGGCCTGACCACTGCACTGTACATCTGAAGCTGCCACTGAATAATATTGTATGTAAGCTATAATTTACATATATGTATGTATATATATATATATAATTTACATATATATATATACATATATATATATTCACAGGATGTGGAATATAGTGTGGGGAGTGGAGTCAATGGAATTGTAATAGATATGTATGATATGTGGGGGCAGTGGATTGGGGGAGGGGAGCCATCACTTTGTGAGGGGTGAAAAGTATAACTATTGCATTGTTTTGTACACCTGAAACTAATTTAAAAAGAAAAAGAAGTACAAATTGGTTTTTACAAAGTAGTCATAGGGATGTAGGGTATAGCATAAGGAATATAGTCAATAATACTGTAATAACTATGTATGGTGTCAGATGGGTACTAGATTTATTGGGTTGATAGATGGGAGGGGAGATGGGGGACAGGGTGATAAAGGTGAAGAAATTAAGAAGTACAAACGGGTAGTTACAAAATCGTCATGGGGATGTAAAGTAAAGCATAGGGAATATAGTCAATTATGTGGTGATAGCTATGTATAGTGCCAGGTGGGTACTAAACTAGTCAGGGGGATCATTTATTAAATTATATAAACATCTAACCACTATGCTGTATACCTGAAATTAATATAAAATAATACTGAATGTCAACTGTAATTGAAAATTTTCAAAGGGGGGAAAGGGTGAAGGGGAATAAGTGGTCCAAATTTCCAGGTATAAAACAAATAAGTCATGGGGATATAATGAACAGCATAGGAAATATAGTCAATAATATTGTGATAACATGGTATGGTATCAGATGGACTTATCATGGGGATCACTTCTTTAGGTATATAAATGTTGGATAACTATTATGTATACCTGAAACTAATATAATATTGTATGCTAACTACATTTTTAATAAAAATCTTAAAAAAAGAAATGAAAAACTATATATGGCTTTCACCATGTATGTCTTTTATTAATTATTTATTTGGCTACAGGTGAAAGAGATTTCTTTTATTTCAATTTACTATGAACATTGTTCCTTAAAATAAGAAAAGAAAAACTAACTTTGATGAAACTTGGTAGAGAGCCTAGCATATAATAAACACCCTATATATTTTTGAATGAGCAAAAGTAATTGTAATAAATTATTATTTAGTGGTGCTTTATCTATCCAAAGCCTGTTTCTATTTTTGTATTTGACCTATTGCTGAGAGATATACCAGTAGGTATTCTCAAAGATTATACCTGCAAATCTTCCTCAAAGCCCCAAAGGGTTTTCATTAGACACAGTCTGGTGAATATTAGAAGCTATAATTTCAAATGTCCAGCCAAAGAATAGGCTCATATTTGTCCATTGCCTGAGCAGGAAAAGAATTGGACCTTCTGGAAAAGGTCTGGGTCCATGAAGCTACCAAATGCCCCAAAGTAACCACTTCTGTTCTAAAGAAGTTCAATAAAACATACAACCATATTAATGCAACAAGTGGCAAGTTAGCAAGTAATCTGAGATGGGTGGTGCAGGATACAAGTCACCACATGATACTAATCTTGAGCAAGTAGCAGAAAAAGGCAGTCATGATTACCTCGCCATGATTTCACACCCCCTCTCAGAGAAGAAGCTACTCACTCACAGCCCTGGAAAGTACAGTCCTATTTTAAAGGCATGTTGCCTCATTGGCCACAGTTGATTTGTCTAGGGATGAATATCTGACTCAGATAGACTGTTTATATTCATTCAGATGTGAGGAACTGGGACATTGAGTGTAGTGACCATTTTGTTTTGTTTTGTTGTTATTGTTCTTCTTTTGGGGGGCTGTCCGGTATTTAAATCCCCTACTTAGATTTGAGGAATTTCCCACCTAGTGAGACATTGGCAGGAGGTATAGCCCTCCTGTCTTTACAGAGCCTCATACTTGTTCTCCCAAACGCCTTTGCAGCCAAGGAACTGGCTCATGGCATAGGCTTGACCAGTCAGAAATACCTGCTCTGGACTTTGAATTGGAAACTACTGATGCACAGTTGTAGGGACACTGAAGAATCTTGTTTCAAAGAGACCAGGATGGGCAGCAGTGGAAGCAGCAAGAGCGAAATCCAGTGACCCTGGCATCAGTGGTCTAAGCTTAGTACTCAGCAGGTTAAGCACTAGTCAAGTCTAGTAGTCTGCAGCAGTGATATCCTCACAGGACCAGTTCTGTGGTATGTTCATTGGCTGTGGTTCTGGCTGGGAGCAGCAGGGGTAGGGGGGGTCTTCCTTTGTTTTCTGCCATTTCCAGCACTTTCTAATAATTCTGTAAGCTCTCCAATATTCTCCATTAAGTTCTTCTGCTGCTTAAGTTCCCCATGGTGGTTTCTGTTGCTTACAACTAGGAAGAGTGACTGACAACATAGTCCATATCAGTTGTCTGCTAGCGTGAGACCATAAGATAAGAGACATTTGGGAGCTGAAGCTGCCATTTGGACATGGCCATGACAGGCCATGCCAGTAGCAGAAGACAGTCCATAGATGCTTCAGGAAAAGCAGACACCAAATACAATGAGGCTTTGGGAAGAAAACCGAAGAGAGAGTTTGAATGCTGATTTAATATTTCTCAGTCCCGGTCCTATAAGAATAGGCCATACTTTATTTCCTACCTGTGGATTGCCTTGAAATTTCCTGTTGTATCCTATGAACTCCTCATTTTTTAAACCTGATTTGCGTTAGAAAGAGTTTCATTCATTACAATGGAAAGTGTCCTGATTAAGTCAGCCAGAAAAATAGCAAACCATAGTTATCTGGGAATATGCAAACAGTGTGATTGGGACACAGAGGCACTTAGGAGACAAATCATGAGAGGACCTTTGCTCCTTATCTACTTGTAACAGTAATGACTTTACCTTCAGTTCAGGAGTGGTACAAATATCATATTCATGTATTGTTGCATTGAAACTTATTAATTAACAAGTTACTTATACATCTCAGTGCATACAAAAATCATGAGGCCATGTCTGTATATTGCCCAAGATAACAGAAAGCTTTAGCTAAAATGTTAACTATAAGTTGAGGGCTGAGAAAGCTCTCCCCAAAACAAAAATAGTTATAATATCACATACGAACCATCTGTCAAGACAGGCCCTGGGTTGCAAAGAAGATGGTGCAAGACCTGCTGACAGATGGAGAATGAGATCCACCCTGGGAGGAACACTGGACAGCTGGCTTGTGTAGCCCAGGCTTCTGGCCATCACTTCACACATCACAACTACATCACGACTATTCCCAAATGTGGATGAAAACCTCTGAGCGAGCCACCCCAAACTGGGCTGATTGCAGCTTGGAATTCTGTGGGGGACAGCACCACAGTCCACTCATTGCCTGGGAACCCAGAAAGTTCTCAGGCCTGTCCTGTTCCAGGGAGCATGTCAGAAGCCAGAGAAAGGTCCTCTGCTCTTCCGCTCTGCCTCCTGACCCTTTCTTTTACTTTGCATCTTTTTTCATTTTTCAGGCAAACTAAGTTGGGAAACAATAGACACCCTTTAGAGAAGCCGCTTTGCCTCTGCTCTCACTCCTGGAGTGTCCCTGAGTGACGTAAGCAATCCTGCCCCTCATCAAGGAAAGCTAAAGAATGATTGTTCCAGTTTTTAAAAAATCAAAGCAAAAATTCTGATGTCACGGGAAATTCATAAGAATGACAGTGAGAACAAGACCTCCAAACTGAGCAAACCACAAATCTGTCAATCTCACCAGCAAACACCTGTAAACCTACTTTCAATTTGAAAATTCTGGGCATCCAAGATTAGCTACTGAAACTTTGGGAAATCGCCTAATGTCTCTGTACGGTTAACATAAAAATAGCTCTATTTACCTCAACCATTTGTTTCAAGAATCAAATGAATGGAAGAGTGGCTTGAACGTTGTGGTACTAAAGAGTCACAAAGCATTATCATTATAGGGGTAGTGCTAATATTTGTCATCACAGTTATAGCTATTGATATCTTTAACAAATTATCCAAATCAAGGTAGGATCTGATCTTTGCAGATCATAGTTAAATGAGTTCATGTATGTAATGCACTTAGAATATATGGCAAGTACCCTCTACGCCTGAGCTACTTTTTTAAGGTGCTTATTACCAGAAGTAATAGTGGTGGTGGTTAACTTGATTCTTATTATTTTCAGAAATGGGATGGGTCTTTGACTTTATAGTATGATACAATTTTCTTATAATAGGAACTCAAGTGTTTAAGAATTATCAATCCCCTAATGCTATCAGCTGTGATTTACCAGCAACTGATACCCAAGGAGGCACTGTCTCCTACCGCCCAGAGACCCTGATTCAACATAGCTGCTGGCAACACACCATTGAATACTGTTGCATTTGGTTATAGCCTTCTCAAAGTTTACTTTTACATCAGCCTCAAGGCCATATATTTCTTTTTAATTAAAATGAAAAAGAAAACTTGTTTGTACAATTTCATGGGAGCATCCCTAAAGCATCACAAGAACCCATCGGGGAAATTACTGCCTAATAGTTAAATAGTATTAAAGATAGTCAAAACCTTCTCGTGTCATTCTAGAATCAAATACATTGTCTAAATACATATAAGCTGATAAATTTTACCCATTATAGCCACAAAACCAAACTTATCACAGCCTGTTCCAGAGAAAGGTCCCTTCACAGGTGTTCCAGGGCCCAGCCATTGAAATGAGCCCCAAGTTAGTTTCACCCAATGGCAATACTAGTACTCAAATGGTCTCCCTCTTCTTACATTAACATGCTGTGATTATTCCCAGCAGTGGAGCTGGGCCTCCATGGTAACGCTCTTCAGGGAGCTAAGGAAGCTCTTTAATTATTAAAATGAATAATTCTTCCCAACACATTTAATTGGGAAATATTACATGTTAAAGGGGCACTAATGGAACAGCTCTGAGAAACGAGCAGTATGATAGAGGATGCTTTTTGATGTGAATTTTAGAAATACTTTCCTCATCCCATCACACTATGCATTATTTAGTTGCTTTAAAAAAATCTATCATTTTATTTCTAAGTGGAGTTGGAATTATTGAACCCAAGAAAGCAAAGCTTTGAATTACTCCCATGCGTTTGAACCATTACCAACCCACAAAAATCAAATACAGTGAATAGGCCTGTTATCTCTGATTGCTAGGAAATCAACCAAAAAATACCATGAACATTACATGAGCCAGTTAACACAGAGAGTCAGGTCAGCTTTACAGAAGGGTAGCTATAGTATTTCCTTTCTGGAGACACAAAAATTTGTATATTGAAAGCATTAGTCTAATTTCACCCATGGAAATCCTTAAGTGCATTTGCTGCGTTTGCACACTGTCATATGTGTGTATTTCTCTGTATGTGTTAACGTATTCTCAGAGAAATGAGACTTATTCCAGAGGCAAACAGAAGAACTAGATCTTATTATTAACTTGTCACATGCAAATACAGATGATTTAAGCCCTCTGACGTGTTTCCCTTAATGTTCTTTATAAAGAAAATTTTCATCATTAAAGGAGAAAAAACAAACCCAGGACCAGAGTTCTCAATCTCTTCATTTTGAGTAGATTACAAAGCTGTTTCTCTGAGGGAGAAAATGGTAGAAACATATGGCATAATAACACTGGAAAACTAAAGAATGAAAGGGAAACATATTTATCCATTGGCAAGAGGCTGTGTAATCATCAGAAATTTCACCCTTTGACTTGTAAGCATTTTCTTTGGAAGTAGGATGTTGCTAGTACTAGGTTTAAAGATTCCAAGCATTAATTAAAAAAAAAAAGCTATTTTGGTTCAGGGGCTGTATTTAGAGCTTTTTGTACATTCAGTTTAGTTAACATAAGATTTCATAACATAAGATGTTTCATAAACATCTCACATGCTGCCTACAAGAAAAAGAATACAATACATCTTCATAAAACTTCTCTGACAGGGGTGGCCAGGTAGCTCAGTTGGTGAGCTCTTAACAACAAAATTGCCGGTTCAACTCCCGCATGGGATGGTGGGCTGCGCCCCCCCCCCACCTCCACAATTAGATTGGAAAAATGGCGACTGGACTTGGAGCTGAGCTGCACCCTCCACAAGTAAGAATGAAGGATAACAACTTGACTTGGAACTGATGGGTCCTGGGAAAAACATACTGTTCCCCCAATAAAGTTAAAAAACAAACAAACAAAAAACAAGTTCTCTGACAGTCATTAGTGCACCGCCCTTGGTCCTCGAAGAGCTACAAAGATCTCATGGAGCAGTACAACAGTGGCTGCCCGTTCATGTTCCGCTGGCCTTGGATGGTTCTCCTGCCCACCCTCGGCCCCTGTCTACCAGTACAAATCTGCCAGTCCTGAGATTCTCGCTCCCCATCGCCACTTCTCAGTGTCCCATGCCCGTTTCCCCATTGAAATTCTGCTTGGCGACTAAAAAGCATGACCCAATGCACGGCTCAGATGATGCAAATATCAAATGACACTGTTGTCTCCTGATTCCCTAGCCGGCTTTCCAGAGTCTCCAGCTTTCTGAATCACCCTTCTTGTCCCACTGTGTCTGTCAGGCTGCCTGTTCCCAGAGTGCTGGAAGAAAATCAAAGAGCTGCTTGACTGGAAAGGGGTAATTACTATCAGTGACATTTCCATTAGGAAGTTGCCTACCGAGCAGCTCTCATCTTAATACCAAATACTCATATTAATGTCCCTCCCCAACACAGCTCCCTACACTAGTTTTTTAAATTAAAATTCTAATGATTTATAATGAATGACTGCTCGCTGCCAGGCTCTAACACGAATGACCCAAGGGCACCTGAATGGCGTGGACTTGTGCCCACCTGCACTTCCACGTGCCTGATCTTTACTGTCTGTTTGATATCATATGAGATAGGCTTCTGCAGTTTTCAGTTGTTTGATAGCACGTGCAGCACAGAATACGCATAAGCAGATAGGGCAGTGGCTTTCAAACTCGCTTTAACAACAACCCTACTTTCCAATGAAATGTTACACTACATGAGTATAAAGGCGTTATTTACTAACAAATTTAATTTATAAGTTCATATATGTAACAATCAATGGCTTAAGTTTCTTTTAGTGAAAAAGAAAGCAGAAATTAGGATTTAAATGAAAAATTAGAGTTATATATGAACCTCAGCATTCAATTCGTTGGCAATTTTTTTGTTTATTTGCACAAACTGTTTCTGACAGCTTGACCTGTGTTCTCAAGTTATTTTTCCACTAGGCATGAAGGGCAGAGGTTTTATTCCAAGTCCTGTAAGAAATCAATATAATCAGGCACCCTAAGTTTTCATATAAGTGGTTTCTAATATGTTAAAATTTGGTACAAAACACATGTTGGTTATTTCATGTGGCTTGTTTGCATGTTTTTTTATTATCGTTTTAATAGCTGAAATATATTTTTGAACAAAATCTGAATCATACGAGGACTTTTAAGGAAACCACTAAAACATGGCATGGAACACTGGGGCCCTGAAGAACAAAACACCATTGATGCAGATTCGACTACAGTTTAGGAAGAAAGGAGAAACAAGAGATGAGGAAAAGTTTAACATGGAGAAGGCTGTGGCGATTGCTAATGCTAACATTTTAACTCCCTCGGCACTTCCTCATATCCTATCCCAGGGCTGGTCTCATTCTCCTTGCATTACAAATTGAGCGTGTCTGTCCCCTCCAGGAGAGTCTATGTAACTGAAGGCAGAGGATCACTGACATGGACTGAATTGTGCCCCTTCAAAAATTATGCTGAAGCCCTGATCCCCAATGTGACTGTATTTGGAGGTGGGGCCTTTAAGACTGAAAGCTAAATGAGGTCATAAGGGTAGGGCCCTAATCTGATGAGACTGGTGTCCTTATAAGAGGAAAGGACACCAGAGATTGCCCAGCGATGATTCATTCATTCTCTCTCTCTGTCTCTCTCTCTCCCCACAGAGGAAAGGCCATGCGAGGACACAGCTAGAAGGCGGCCACCTACAATCCAAAGAAAGAGGCTGCCCCAGAAACCAACCTTGCTAGGACCTACATCTTGGACTTCCAACCTCCAAGAGTTTGAGAACATAAATATCAATTGTTTAAGCCATTCAGCCTGTGGTATTTTGACATGGCAGCCCAAACAAACTAATACAATCATGTATCAAAGATGCCAGAAAACATCGTTAAAATGAACACAGTAAAGGAAATTTCCTTTTGATCTTTGTGAGATCACCTAAATCTGATACACTGCAAAATGCTCAGTAGGATCACTTCGTAAGGATTGTCAATATCCTTCTGCCTGAATAAAAGGTAAAGTTTTTGGCATTCAGGCGTGAAGCGTGGGTGTCCATGGATTTGGAGAGACCTGGGCTTTCTCTGATAGCCCCCTGTTCCATAGCTCATAGTACAGGGTTTTGTACACACTGTTACACCATTAACATGTCAAATTTGGGAAAAACATGATTGACTTTTTGAAACTAATCCACTTCATGTTTACATCTTTTTTATCCTAGTTTCTTTTTCTTTATTCATGTTTTTCTTCTGTTTTATACCAAGGATAGCAAAAGCATGGCACAGATATTGCCACTCATCTGTCAGTGACAGTGACAGTCATGAGCAATTGATCCCTGCCCTTTTCCTCTAGATTTAGAAGTAACTTCAGAATCCTTCTTACCACGGTTCTTCAGGCAGCCACTATCCACCATCAAGTATATAAAAGGAAAATTATTTGTCAATCTTGATTTGCGCTTATTTTATCAAATGTGGTTTTAGATCTCAATATGTGAGAAAAATTTCAACCATTAAGAATGTTTAAGGCATTTACTAAATGGCAAAGTTAATTTTACTTTGATCAGAACTAACTGCTGAATTAATCAGTTCATTCCTGGAGTTGTGCAATGCATAGCCTATACAGGTATGTGGTAGGTCTACCCCATATAATTTATATGTTCATTTTATTTATCACTTTTAACTATTCTGAAACAAAAAAAAAACTTTTTTAGGATACCTTTGACTCCACAATGTTCATGACTTGCTTATAAAAACAACTGATTCATTCTTTTTATATTTTAAATGCCTTTAATAATTATCAAATAGAAAATATCTATTTGTACCATTATTAAATGTTCTTAAAAATAACATAAGATATGACATACTGTTTAGGACAGTGGCCCCAGTATAGCCTTTCCAAATTTTTCAACAAAATATCATTAGAAACAGAAAAAGAGAAGAACATAATTCATTTCCAAAATTTAATGCTGATATAACACACCACCAAGTCTAGGAGATATTTGCCCACACAGTTAATAGAAGAGATTAAAAATCATATTAGCATCTAAAGGCAGAGAAAATCTTGGAGGTTGGAAAGGTAAGACCAAACACGTAAACCTGCCATCTAGCTGTGGTACCAAAAGAAATGTAACTGACACTCAAGTGGACAGAATGAAGCCAAGGTCATTTGCATTTCCCGTTCTTCAAGTATAATTAAGTAGGAGACAGATATTACAAGGTTTTCTCCATTTTAAACTAATTCTCCACACACTTTTTTGAGGATGATGACACTTCTTCTCTGGATGCTGCTGTAGGTGATTTTTCAAAGCTCTTCCCTTCCTCTGAGTTGACCAGGTGCAAAGCTTCTCCCTGCTCTGCAAGGCTTCTCCCTAGGCCTTGTGTAGGTTGATTATTTCTACCCAGGGGTGATTTACCTGGCCTGAGTGTCCGTCAATGGACAAGCGGTGCCCTTGACCGGAAGTTCTGCTATCTGTCCACTCCTGCCCAGTCCCAGTCCAGTCCCTGGTTTCCCTCTAGCAAGCATAAGGGAGCGGTATTTTGGCATTAACTGCTCTGGGCTTTTTACTCTCCCCCTTCAGGCTGCTGTGAGGCCCTCCAGGCTTAAGTCTTAGGACGGAAGGCCACAGGACAATAACAAAGAGTCATGTCTCAGCTCCCTCCAGATGGAGTTCTGAAATTCTCGGGAGAGGTAATACATTGAGAGATGTTTTTGAGTCTCAAAAACTGGTTTTTAAGTACAAAGAAAGTAAAGTTTATCCTATAAATAATAGATGACGTAAAAGCCAGTTCTCAAGCCCAAGACTTTATCAAAAGAGCAAACTAAAAGTAAGAAAGTTCAATTCTGCAAAGTGTCCCCAACAAGTGCCTGCTTCTCTTGGGACAGAGCTCAGGAGAGAAACAGTAGACTCTCAGCACGAGGTGGGGCTTTGAAAACAGAAAGGACCCCACCTTATTCTCCTTAGGAAGGGCCTACGTCTGGCCCCAAGACTCTTGTACAAGTCCATGATGGTATAAGAGAAGAGCTAAATGTTTCTCGCATTTCCAAAAGGAAGCAGAAGTAGCTAAGAAAAACTTACAGCCTGGGAAGCTCTTTGCAAACAAGAACAAGTGTATGCTGAGTGCCCTGACACCAAGACAAGACTAAAGATTAGTGGGCACATATGTGAAAAACCAAACTCCCAATGGGATGAGTTAAATCTCCTACCTATTAAAGGGACAGCTGCCAATGACGGAACAGACCCCTTCCTGCAATACCATCATGCAATTTAAGCCTCTGGAACTAAGAATATAAGAGAGAAAATAAACTTTCATTTTGCGAGGTTGAAGGCCTGAATTGTCTGAATTGAAACCTGAAATAATTGAGATTAGCACAAAAATGATGGGGATGAAGTGTTCTGTCATCAGGCGCTTATAATAAAGATGAGTTGGAGTATAGAAAAAAGGAAGACAGTTATGATTTGCACACCTAGAGATTCAGATCCACTCGCAAGTTTCGGGGTAGATTCAGGTGTCTGTGGCACAGGACTATCTTCCTGTTATCCCCATGTTTTGTTCTCTGATCTACTAAGCAGATACAGTATGTGAAAACCATAACTCCCAACATATATGGACCTAATAAGATTCTTTCCATCTCTCCCATGCCCATTCCACCAAACAGACAGACTGGACAGTACTACTGGAAATGGCCTATATACATTACACTTTAGACCTTAGGCTCTGCCCAAATTGTGAGAGAAAGGCATGGCACCAAGTTGGAATTAGGAGAGCTGCTTCTAGCAATCTGAGCACTTTTCCTTTGCAAATTAGAAAAGGATGTCTGCTATGCTAGGCACTCTTGTACAATAAACAACCTGCTCAACTGTGCTCAGTGGTCCTTGGTTAGAAAATGAGAAACAATCTATTTTCTTCACAAACAAGAGCTAAAAAGAGGGGTGCTCATTTTCAGGTTAGTATTAGCCTTGGCATTACAAGTAATAAGAAGCAAATATAAAGGAAACATGGTATTTGTTCTGACTTTTTGTCAGGTACTCTTGATGTTATGAGGCAACACAACAGTAAGACATGTGCTAATGCTTGGTTTATTTAATCCAATTAATCTATCTGAAAATACCTTTAAATAATGTCAATTCCTGGTCAAATACTGGGATTAAGTTATCCTTGATAAATGCAGATGTTTGGGCCACTGAAACCCTATGTGGATGACTTTCATACTTGATGTATTATTTGCCTCTCTCCAAAGAGCTTCTAGCTCCCAAGCTAAGTCAGCAGAGGCAAACAGGGAGGATAAATTACCACTATGTTTCCAGTAGTCCCTTGAGAGTTTTGCAGATGCTATATCCACGGATTCTTAAAGCTGTTTTTAGTATTTCCTGGAGATTTCGCATGCAGCAGAGCCCCAGGTGGCCATCCCTAAATAAATTATGTAAATTTGCTAAGTCTCAGATTGCTCAGTATCACAACGGGGCTTAAAATGTCCACCATGTAAGATTTTTTTACTTATCACATGCGAGAACGCTTCGCACAGTGCCTGGCACAGGGAATGTGTGTGCACCTGAGTTTCAGGAGCCTGTGGTGACAATGAGGTCACATGGCCAATAAAAATGCAAATTTCCCTGACACGTGCCACATCTGTATTATGCAGGAGCAGGGGCAGAACCATTTCAAAGCTGTGCATGGTTAATTCTAGGAGGTCCTGGAGGTGTGCCTCTGATTACATTTACCGTTCATATAATTTCCCTCAGGGATGCCTCACTTAAGTCTGCTACTTGCAGCCACTTGAGAGCAGGACCTCACCACAGCCTCTACTGCAGGTTCCACTATGATCCTACTGGAGTCAGTGCTCCTAAAATAACAAGCTCCTAAAATACAGGCCCAATGTAGCACTATATTCCTGCTGCCTGCTGAGCAGAAGTAGGCTGTGCCATCTTGTCACCATGTTTCATTGCTCCCCTCTTCACAAAGCAACTCGTCCATTTTGTAGGGGCACCATTGGCCCTTGTTTTCTCAGGACCATCCTGGTGTTTGCTTTGAAAATCCCACATGCCTGGAAGTTCTCAGTCCCAGGCAAATAGGAACATCTAGCCATCTTAAGTGTCAGACACCAGATATATGAAGCCCTCAGAGAAACAGACATCATTCTCTTTTCTCTAACCTCCTCATGCCCTTACCCCATCCGTGATTGTCCACAGCAGATAAATGTAAGCCTGTATTGGTTTCCTATGACTGCCTAACAAATTACCATGAGCTTAGAGATTTAAAATCACACCCATTTGTTATGTCATAATTTCTGCAGATCAGAAGTCTGAGTTCGTCTGCTCAGGGTCTTCTGGGGTAGATATCAAGGTATCAGCCAGCCTGAGTTCTCACCTGGTGGTTCTGGGGAAGGGTCTACTTGTAAGCTCATTAAACTTGTTGACTGAATTCAGTTCTTTGTGGTTGTAGGGCTGAGATCTTCATTTCTTTGCTGCTGTCAGTTGGGGGCCACTCTCAGCTCCTAGAAGCCACTCATATTCCCCGCCATGTGTCCTTTCCACCTTGAAAGCCACCACCAGAGAGTTTTCCTTGCATCAGATCCCTGTCACACTTCCAGTCTCTTCAGGGAGAGCCCAGTCCCTTCAAGGTCTCACTGAGTAGGTTGGATTCACCCAGAATAATTTATCTTTCTAAAGTCAACTTTGCCATATAACATAACTTAATCGTGGAGTAATATTTCATCATATTTAAAGGTTTCGCCCACTCTCGAGGAGAGGAGATTATACAAGTGCAAGAGTCACTGGGGACGCATCTTAGAATTCTGCCTGCCCTATCTCCTTCCCCCAAAAGTTGCAAAGAGGTGCCAGATGAGGGCAAGGCCCCAGCCCCTCAGCAGACACCTGCAGGCAGTCTCATGTGAAGTGCTTCGGTACCAACCAATGGCTCCAATACAGTCATGTATTCTTTCTCATGGAACACATATTTACAGAAGGTCTGTTGTGAGCCTGGCACTGTGTCAAGTGCTGGAGATACATGATGAACAAGAGACATGACCCTTGTCCTTGTCTCATGGGGCAAAATCAATAAAATAATCATAAAATGTAAAATTGTGTCTTTGACCAATGCAAAGAATGTAAGGTTTCTGGTGCTATGAGATCCTATAAAGGCAGAATTTGACCCCATCTGGATTAAAGAATACGGGCAGAGATTGCTGGCTGCCCATAAAAATCCACTCCCAATTTCTGTTACAGAAGAAGGCATAGGGCTGCCCAACTGCACTCTATCTCCCAGCTGCTTTTTCTTTTAGGTGTGGCCATGTGACAATGTTCTCTCCAACAAGAAGTCAGTGGTGCTATTTCCAGGCTTGGGCTATTAAACTCATTGTCATGCCTATTAGTGACAATGGCATGGCCCAGAGCAGCCACAAGTCACGTGTTGAGAATGGCAGAGTCTTAGAGGCCTGAGTCCTTGAATGATACTTGGAAAGAGTCCACCCCCACCACCTGAACACCAGTACTGTCACCACCTGTACCAGCCTAGATTGTTATGTGAGAAGGAAAGAGACTTCTCTTTTGTTTGAGCCACCCCTTTTACGTCTATTGTTTGTTTCAGCAGGTTAGCCTTCCCTGAGTAATACAGAATGACATACTGGCAGGCAAAACAAAACATCACACTTTCTTATCTTACATGTATAATGTGTATCTGAAAGGCTTTCACAGCTAGTAGAGTTAATTCTCCTGTGAGACAAGGAAAAGGACATCTATTACTACACCCACCTGCCAGGTGAGGCTCAAAGGAATTCAGTGACTCAGAGAGGCTCCCATAGCTCATTAGTCACTTCTGGGCTCTCTGTCACTGACTCCCCTTTAGGATTTGGACAAGCCATCCTTTCCTTTCTTCATTTATAGGATATGGTCGTTCCTATCCTCCCTCTTAAGAAGAAATTCTGTGGGGCTGGTCTATGAAATTCTCTAACAGAACTGTGATACTCAATTCTATAAGTTATGGATGCAAGAGAGATGTGATTTGACAATGGCCTCTTAATTATCTACTCTTCAATTTCTTGGGTCCATTGGAAACAGAGTAATATGCAAAACTATAAGCTACTAAGCTACTGTTGGTCTTAGATCTCCCAAATTTTACATGAGGTAGTCTTATCCTTGGTCTCATTCTCAGTGGGGTCCTTTTGATTTCATTTACTCACCTGTGTGTGAACAGAAAATGCACCTTTTCCAAATCTTTCATTCATTAGCATGTTCACCAAAATTTCTGAACATTTACCACGTCAAAGTCACTGTGCTAGCAAGGGGTATCCAGCAGTAGACAATGCAAGCACAGTTCCTGCCCTCACGAGTATAATCTAATAGGGGAGATAAGAAACCAGTAAATGTGCAATTTTATATAATTACAAATATTCATTGATTCAAAGAAGGAACCAAGCAATAAAGATGATGAGAATTGAAACACTCCTTTTATCTCTTCTTATCTCTAGTTGCATAAACAGTGCAGTCTACTGGACAAGCCAGGGTTAGGATTATTCACAAATGTATTATTTCCAAGTTGCAAATATAGCCTATTTTTGGCCTCTGGACAGCTTAGGTAGTTTTGCTTTGCTGTTAAGGAAGTTTGGAGCCACTTTTGGTACTTAGCTATAGTAAATGGCTGAACTAAGGTTCCTAATTCAGGCATTTTTCTACTCCTTCCAAATTGTTTTTCCTTTATTTTCTTTTTCAGGTGGAAAAAAATAGAAGAAAGAAGGGAAGGAGGGAAGAAGAGAGGGAGGGAGGGATGACGGGAGGGGATGGGAACACTGTTATAAGTGAGGTCCTTAATCTTTTGAATCTAATATTCTGATCATCTCTCCTCAGGCCCTGACTGAGTGACCTGATGTGATGTGCCACTGAATCAACCTGGTGAGATGCTTCTGTTCAAGGTCATGGATACCCTAAAACCATCATAATTTGAGAAAACTATGTCCTTGCCCTGAAAGTCAAAGCAGAAATAGTGGTCTTGCTACCACAGCTCTGCTTCCACAAAACCTGTTCTGTGTCTCCAGACAAGCTGGCAGAAGAGTTGATAGGATCTGAGGGCCAGAGTAAAGAGGGAAATCATTTTAGGAAAAGAAAAGAGAAGAATATTTATTAAATGCTTATGATATACTTATCATATATTCTAAGTGCTTTCATGAGCATCTCTCATGAAATCTTTACTTTACAGTTCCATAGTCTTTTCAGAACATACCCTGCCTTGCACCACCTGGCCCAGATTTGTGTCTCATGTCACTCTCCCATAAACCTCCTTGCAGCTCTAAACCCAAAAGTCAGAGGTGAGCCCCTCATAGAGCTAACCTGGTCATTTTCGATGCACCAATTCCCACATTTAACTAATGAAAAGCTTACCAAAAATCAGATTGAAATTTGGGGGCAGATTGTAGGCTCAGAGCCATATGGGAATGAGAATAAAACCATAGGACTACACATTTTAATCTTGGTCTTTGTTTCAATCACCTGCTCATGCAATTTTCCCCCTTTTTAAGCCTAGGAGAAATAGCTCTGAGGTCCCTGGCTCCCTACACACCCGTGAGACACACTGCCACAGAGCTGTAACCCTGAGGGAACTCAGACCCAAAGCATTCAAGAAAAGAACATATGGCTCCCCTGAAGCCGAGTGGCACAGTGACATCTGTCTTTACAAACTTAACAGGCTGTAATCTGCTACAGCTGCTGCAGAATGGCCTGTCTGTCCTGTCTGTCTTGGCATTCACCATCCTCTGTTCACAAATTAGCTTTTCATTTGGGTTTAGGTATGGAAACCAGACTGCTTCTAAAGTAAAAGAGGCTTTTCAAGCAGAACTAGAAAGCATGTTCAGATACTGGGCTAAGTACTCATATTTAGCCATTTTACTGATTAATAAAATAGTCATTTATTCACCATAGAAACATCAATGCATCCGACTGAAACATCACAACTTTGTATACAGTTATGGGGGGACATGTCACTTTCTCGTCTGGAAAGGAACCTTCAGGTCTAGAGCTAGAGAAAGCCTAGGTCTGCAGCACAGTTATATGCTCATCTCCACCATCGCCATCGCCGCCACTACCGACACCTCCTTCACCTCTCACTAAGGCCTGTCTTACATGCTTTCAGATGCTCCCGATGGCCCATTGTAGCATCTTCACTCTGCTGTAACTCCCTTCTTACTTGCCTGTATCCTCGCTAACATGAAAGGTCAGTGAGGACACAAACCATGTTAATCTTGTTGACCATCATATTCCTAACACCTCACATAGAACCTGATGCATAGCAGGCACTCAGTGAGTGCTGCATGGACAGATAAATTTCCTTGAACTCTTAGATCAGGTTTCTTCTCTCCCTTTGCACACACTTTCTCCAGCCTTGGCATGTGTTTCCTGGCCTCAGCCTGTATGATCCCCAGATGGTTCCTCACAGCAAGAATTTTCTCATAATCCATGTTTGGTTCATACGTGTGTTAACTGCAAAAGGAAGACACTTATAATGTACATGCAATTGAAGAGTGGGCTTGTTCATGGCGCCCCAAGGTGGAAGGACGATTCCTCTTTCCTTTAGACCACAGACAGACAACAGTATTTTAGAATCAACTATAATAACATCTAAAACCTTTATTATTTCAAGGGATGTTTCCTCTGCCTAAATCATGCTACTAAACTCTTTCTCCATTTGATTATTTCTAAGTTTTTAAAAAATTATTATAAAAGTAGATACTGCTCATTGTTAAGTTGCAAAAAAGGCACAAAAAGTGAAACCAAAACCTCCCATGGTTTCAATGTTCACTCTGTCACCATCAACAGGTTCCCATCTGACTTTTTCGCCTGGTTTTTCTTTCACAGTAAAGTTGTATGATGTAATCCCTGTCCTTTGAATCTTGTGTTTTTTCCCTAGAATTCTGCCATCTTTTCCTCTCTTTTCTCATTTTACATACTGTCCCTGGCTTATCTACTTACTTCCAAGGTTCAGGTACTCTATAGTTTATTTAAATGCCCTTCGACTTGAATTGAATTGAATTGCCACTCTCTCCTTTTTACCTTAAGGCCCAGCCAATGGAGAATGCACACAAAGATCACCAGCCAATCAGAACATGCTGTTTCTTAATGGCATTAGCAGCACAGAGCTCTAGTGAAAGGTGGAATGAGAAACAGGGCTCAGGCTCAAGATCACAAGGGGACCTGCTGCTTCCCCGTCTTGAGCCCTGAGATTTAGCTATGCCTGGAGTAAGTGATCAATAAAGGCCAGCGCTGCAGGGCAACTCCAAATCCACTTACACAACTACCCACACATACAAGAATCAGAGGCCGCTGTCTCCAGCCCCAACACAGAGAAACAGAAAGACAGTCACAGAAAGAGCAAGCTTAACTTCAAAGCTGTGAGCTGACCTAGTTTTGCAGTCCTTACCTGGCAGGCCAGTCTGACCCATGGGGGAAGACAAAGCAGAGAAAGGAAATAGCCGTACTTCACACAAGGGGTAAGTCCTTGACAGTTCAACCTTCTAGCAGCATGGACCCAGAAAATGGATGAAGGGAGAGGGCATGTCATTAACAGCACTCCCCATTAAAACAGTGGCTCTGCCCACGTTAAAATGTAGCCCATTAACTTCAAGTTTTGGGCTACTGATGAACCTTTTCTCTCTCCTTAGCAAGGAGTGAATGAGAGAATGTGAGAAGAGACAAAGCCCCGCCCTAGTGCCCACCCCACCCCCAATTACTCCAGTTACTTACATGCTAAAGCTATGGTGAAGGGACAATATTGCTTTCAAAATAGTGCCTGGCACATAGTAGGTGCTCCATAGATATTTGTTGACTAAATAAATAAATGAATGGCTTCCGAATTTGTTTCTCCAGTCTAGATCCCTGTCATGAACTCCATACCTATATATGTCTACTTCTCCCACCCCACCAGCCTTCCTTCCGATGGCCCATGTTAGTAAATGGAACCATTACCCATGGAGCTATTCAAATCATAATCTTTCAACTCGGCCTAACTATCTTTCCATTAAGTATGAATCACCTTCCTCAAAAATTAATTTAGTACCTAGTAGTCAGTCTTTCTCTCTGTCTTTCATGTTTCTAAGGACAAGCGGACAAAAGAAATGTGGCTTATTTAAAAGAATTTATCTAGCCTTTTTTATGGCCAAGAAACATTCCTTGAAAGCAGCAAAGGTTGGACTCACTTCTTATTGCCTTCATTATATTCCCTTACTAAATGGATAATTAGCCTGCAAACTTTCCTCTTCATATCTTATGAATTATCTCTCTATTTTTTTAACCACCACCCCAACCAAAAACAAACAACAAAAAAACTCCTTATATATTGTTTCTTATATACACTACATTTCCTTACTAAATTAAAATTATACTGCAACACTTTCTAATATTACACTGGTTAAAATGATCTCTCATTGCCTTATTATTCCATATATTTTTTCTTTGTTTTACAATATTAGAAATCACCCTCAACAACTTAATCACCATTCAAGAGAAAGCACTGTTTTCTCTGTGATATAAAACTTGCAAAACAATGTTAATAACGCTTCTTCCATGTAGTTTTAAAACATCTCATTTCCTCCACAAATTCTCTGAAAGCAGCCAAAACTCAAAGTATCAACATGAAAGACTTTTATCCACATCAGTATCTTCATCATACTTTTTTTTTTTTTTTTACTTTGCCAACCAGCTCTCATTTTAGCAACAGCTTGGATAACTCATTTACAGAACATCTTGTCGTTCACAAGTTTGAATTGGCCAGAAGTGGCTCACAAATGTGTGACATGACAAATAATTCAAAGAAAACAATTAGGTATGGACATGCAACCAAAATTTAACTATAAAAATAAATGTGTTTACATGAAATATGTAGAGAGGGTAGAAATAAAACGCTGCCCCTACCAAATGGCTGTTGTGGAAGGGTTCCTATTCATTCATTCCTTCCTGATTATTACAGGTAAATACGATTTCTGCCCAGAAAGGACCTCAGAATGTTCATCCACTGGCTCATGGTGATACTGTCCTCCATGTTATTTTTACTAGAATATGTGAATAGCCAAAATATTCTATCCGTCTACATTAGGGAAATTAATAAAATTTACTCTATAAATTAGTTCTTGGTCAGTCATTATTCCTATTTCTTTATTCTCTGGCCTGAATAAATGTAGTAAAGTAATTCTTTTCAGGATTGGGTATTTTTTCCTGGGGAAAGCATTTCTAATAGCTTCTTTATAACTTACGAGTTTAGTTAAATTAAATATCTGCAGGCAGGGTCATCTCTGGAATACGAAATACTTGAAAAGTTTATATTCTGTGGAGCCAGAGATCTGGCCTCCAGTTGTGAATCTACCACTTCTCAATTGGGTGACCTTGAATAAACTATGTTTTCTGACCTGCAATTTTTTTTTTCATTTGCAAAGTGGATATGATGATCATACCTACCTCATAAGACTTTGGTGAAATTTTAATGAAATTATATATATTATTAAACAAACACAGCTCCTAGCACATGAAGAAATCCAATATATGTTATTATCTAAGAACATATGGGTGAATAATTTTTTATTTTTAAATGAGGAAAGCCTTTCCATACATGATACAAAGCCAGAAACCATAAATGAAAATGTTAATATATTTACATAAAACATAAACTTTTTTAATAACAAAAAGATTTCAATCAAAGATAAAGGACAACACCTGTAGAAAAATAGTTGCAATATATTTACCAGGAAAAGGGTAAACATGCCTTGTTCTTATAAATCAGCACAAAACAGAAAGAAAAATGATAAAGGATATAAATAGGCAATTCCAAAAAATAGGGCCAATAAATATATGAACAGATGTTCAGCCTCTCTAGTCATCAAAGAAATGCAAATAAAACAGCAGATTGGTTATGATTAAAACGATAGGCAAAACCCAGCATTTGTAACTGTGTAGGCAATGGGCTGTTCTCATACATGTCTGGTAAGGATATTGACTGATTGAATCTTTATAAAGGCCTCTGTAGTGATATATCTCAAAATTGTAAAGATGTGTCCCCTTTTGTTTTATATATATATATATATATATATATATATAACATATATATATATATAATACATGTATATGTATTATTTCCACAATCAAACAAAAAATGCTATTTTCATTTTGTAAAATGAAAATAGTTTATTCCCCTCTTTTCAAGGTTATTAGGAGAATGAAATTACATTCTCTTCCAAATAAGCTCTCATATAGCCTCACAGGGAGTGGTCATAGCAGTAATGACTAACATCTATGTGGCACCTAATGGATTGCAAAGTGCTGCCACTTACATTAATTCTCACAACTGCTGGACATGAACAGAGCTGGAACTATCACCACTCCATTATGAATGATTGGGAGCCTAGAGGCTGTTATTAGACACAATTGGCATCAGACATTATTGTGCTATAGACCCACCAAGCAGAAAGACCAAAGTTCAGAAACCTGGACCATCTTCTCCACTGCCATCCCCTAGGGGGCGCTCAACTGTCAGTAAATTAGTACCTGTGGAGCATGCAACAAAGGTTCTTTTGCCTATGGTTCCTTTGCCTACTGCAATATATTATGTAAAAGGGACTGATTGCCATTTCTTAAATGTTAAAGAGAATCTCTCCTCGTTACAAGTTTGTGAAATTAGTCTTTTTCTTCAAGCTCCTTATCAGATCAAAACATGGGATGTGAGAGTTGTCCCTTCCCCCATAAGATCTGAAATTTACGCTATTATCTATGACATCCGAAATTGTGGTGGACAAAACTATAATTGGCTAAACTGCCCTGTAGTGATCCCATACCCCAAGTTCAGGAAACCTACCTCCCTGACCCCAAAAACCTCTCCAACCCTCCCCCATCCCATCACACTTGTCAGGTACCCAAAATACTTATCCTCTTTCCCTCTCATGATATTTTTTTCAAGAAGGGATCTGAGAAAAATATCCACAAGTCTTCTGAAAACCAGTTATATTATTGTATAATGATGCAAACAGCGACAGCGTTTCATACACATGGGATCAAAAATATAAGGTAAAATAATGAGGTTACTATAGGTAGAATTTCAGAGTATTCAAATATAGGCAAAATATTTTGAGACAAGCAGTTATTTCTAACCTCATATTAATAATAATGGTGGCACTAACACATGTCCAGAGGACCGAGGCCCAACTTTACCTAAATATAGGGATCTAAATGCTATCAGTTGGTACTGAAAGTTAGAAAATTTTTCTGAAATGCATTCTAATCTTCTCTAAGACCTTAAAATTCACTAGCAATTTTTTTACTGTTAATAGCTGATATGAGCATTAAGTTTACTTAGAATGTTCCAGAAACCCTTAAGAGACTTAGAATTTCTCTTCAAAGGCTTAGAAAATAATATGCCAAAGTATAGAGGTAGCAACTTTTTGGCTTGAAATAAATCATAGCAGCCACTATGAGCTCTATTACAAAAGACCTGTATTAATAAAATCTTATTTTCTAGTAAGGTCAAGTAAACTACAGTGGAATAGCATGCAGTCAATAAGAATGACAATGCAGATTTATATTTGAGGACGCAAAAAGCTGTCGATAATATATTATTAAGTAGATTACAAAAAAATATGAGTATGTGGTTCCATATTTTTAATGGAGTTTAATGGAGTATGTAATGGAGTTTTATTTTCAAGCTTGGGGAATTATACCAATGTACTTTCATTCTCAATAATCCATAGTTCCTAGTAATCCTGTGGCTTCAGTATCAAGATTCCTGTCAGATGGCCTCAGAGAGGTTGTGCCATAGTATATCAAGGATACCCCTCCCAACAGTAGGAATCCATCCTGAAGCTGCCTCTTCCAGGATACAAGAATTCCCCCCTTGGGGCCGGCCGAGTGGCTCAGTTGGTAAAGAGCTGGCTTGGGACGCCAGAGGGCCCCAGTTCGGATCCCACGTTAGGGCCAGTGACACTGCCCTCCACAGCTAAGATGCTGGACAACAGCTCAACCTGGAGCTGGGCTGCCGTGAGTCGCCGGCGACGGCGTAGGCTGCAGCCCCTGTGGCAGTGGGTTGCCATGGGCTACCGTGTGTAGCCAGCAGCCAGCGTGAACGGCCAGCAGCCGCCATGAGCGGCCGTCCAGAAGCCGGCAACTGATCTGCCTCACCCAGGAAGAGCGCAATGATGGTGCCAACTTGGGCCAGTGAAGCAACGTCCTCCACAACTAGACTGAAGAACAAAACAACAGCAACTTGTCTGTTCCCCTTCCCCCAATTCCCCAGCGCTGTTCCCATCCCCCAATTCCCCAATAAAAATCTTTTAAAAAAAAAAAGAATTCCTCCCTTATCAGCAGGTTACATGGTCCAAGGCCCCCATTGGGAGCCTGAAACTATGGATAGTATCAAACCCTATATATACTATATTTTTTCTTATACCTATGATAAAGTTTAATTTATAAATTAAGCACAGTAAGAGATAAACAACAACTAATAATAAAGTACAACAATTATAACATTATACTATAATCAAAGTTATATAAATGTGGTCTCTCTCTCTCAAAATATCTTATTGTACTTTAGTTCACCCTTCTTGTGGTGATGTGAGATGACAAAATGCCTACATAATGAAAAGTGTTTGCAGTTTGAGATGCAATGGAAAAACTAGCATAAATTTCTTTTTCCTTCACAATTTCACAGATAGATTAGTTCTTACCATAGATCTTAGCAACCTCAGGCTACGATTATTTTTCTTTCCTTATTAAGTCAAGAACTTTCACCTTTTCACTTACGGCCTCTCTTTGGTATATCTTAATGGCCAGCATCACTACTCTTGCTCTTTGGGACCATTATTAAATAAAATAACAATTATGTGAACACAAGCACTGTGATACCATGACAGTTGATCTGATAACCAAGATGGTGGCTTCTAAGTGACTAGCGGGTGGGAAGCGTATAGGGCGTGAAAATGCGGGACAAAGGGAAGACTCATGTCCAGGGAGATATCATCACACTACTAAGAACGGCATGCAATTTAATACTTATGAATTATTTATTTATGGAATTTTTCATTTAGTATTTTCCAATCACAGTTGACTGTGGGAAACTGAAACTGCAGAAAGAAAAACCGTAGATACGGGGGGACTACTATATTGGTTAAAGAACGAATAAGGGATATAAGGTAGAAGATGCAGATGTGGCCATTCTCTCTTGGGACTTACGGCTAAGAGATAAGGAGGTGGGGAGTCCATCTGGTGCACAGGTTAAAGAGAATGCCTAAAGCAGAGGAATTCGCCCTGCTTTCTTTACGTAACCCTGAATTCCCACTCAGTTTTTCTCTGTACTTAACAGGCATCGCAAAGGAAGTAAACACATTGTTGGGAAATAAAAAAAATTTTTGGTCCCCATTATATCCCCATACCATACAAGCAAAAATAAGCACATACAACTAATTGTATGTGTGAGGTAGGGGAGTAATATCACTTGTCCAGTAGAGATGAGAGAAGTAAAAGCTAGATAAATAATGTGGCATGTGACTTAGAGCAGGCATTCTTCCAACCTGATCGGGTAGCAAATTTTTCTCCCGCAAGGTAGGTACAGATTCCATCTTATTTAATGCCCTGGACATTTTATGCCACCAGAAACTGAATCAGTTCTCCAAACCAGACAATAGACCATCTACTGGTTTTAATCACTCATTAAAAGTGCTCTCTTGGGGGACGGCCAGGTGGTTCAGTTGGTTAGAGTGCATGCTCTGAACAACAAGGTTACCAGTTCAATTCCCGCATGGGATGGTGGGCTGCG
>NW_017731494.1:3209705-3215152 GCF_001890085.2 Hipposideros armiger | reverse complement strand
TGGAGCTGATGGGTCCTGGAAAAAACACACTGTTCCCCAATAAAAGTTAAATAAATAAATAAATATTAAATTTTTTCTTTTAAAGTGCTCTGTTAAGTAGAAAGAATTATGTTCAGTGACCAGTCCAAAGAACCTCCCTAAGGAAATTCTGATTAGGATCCTCTAATAGCACAGCCAAAGAGAAGTTCTTTAAAAAGAAAGCTGTGATTAGCAAATAAGAGAGGAGAAAAAGGAGGACAATCTCATGTTTGGGGCTTTAAAACTGTCCATGTGCCATTTAACACAATAATATGTTGCCAAAAGCCGTCAGGCTATGGAAATCATGACCTGTAATCATTAAAAATAGAGCTTATGTCTTCTCCATTCCCAACAAATTTAAATTTAAGACAGATGACATGACCAGCCTCATCCCAGCCAAGTTAGAGAGGTTTGTTTTTTTTTTCCTCTCATTATTTCTAGAGTATGATTTTCTAAGGACTAAAACCTTTACAAATGTAATTGACCCTTCCAACCAGCTGGAGTTGCCAATTGGTCCTGAGCCCAAGGCCATGTCCAGGGTTTCTGTAAACTTTGTGCAGTGCCAAATACATAATTCTGGTCTCTAAACTTTCACAATATGCTTTGACAATGGCAAGACAAAGGGGACGTTATTTCAGTTAAAGCAATTGTTCAGTGGAGCCCAATGCATGTGGGAGAATGATGACTGAATTGAAAAAGTTAGACTCTGACTTGTTAGCTATGACATGGACCCAGGTACTGTATGGGGCCCAACAAAGGGCTGCCAAGGCATTATTCTGCCTGCTGAGCAAATGGAACAAAGTTATCCGACCGTGAGCCTGGGAGTCAATTCTGATTAAAGACCTACTAAGATACCATATCTGATTCACTTCTGCCTAAGTTTTGCTAAATATCATCATCCAATACATCTTAAATGTTTTGAAACTCTCTAATTAATGTGCTCTGTGATTATGTTTTCCCTTTTTTTTCCCTGGAAATGCCAAAACCACTTAGTCACCTAGGTTAGAGTAGAACAAAAGCTGAAACACTAAAATGGAAAATACTTCAAATATCCCTGCATGGCTGTTTAGGCCAAGCTTAGTATTCTCTGTTTAGGCCAATCTTAGTATTCTCTGTTTTGTCCAAGTGAACATTAAAAGCATTTTCTTTTTTCTGAGCACATGGTCTGAACGGGAGACAATTTCAAGCAAGAAGTATTAATTGAAAACTATGTAGCAATGGATGGAGTACCACGCCTATGTTGCAGAGTGAAAACAGGAAATTGAGATTTAGCACCTGACCTTGGAAATCGACAAATTCTATATGCAAATGCATACATTAAATGTATTTGGCAACTACTATATGACAAGACAGCCTTGATCCCTGTCTTCATGGAGCACAAAGAATGGTGGAAATGATGGATAATTAAACAAGCAATTACAATTGTGATTCTGTGCTGTGCTAGAGGAAGACTGGAATGGTGTCAGAGCACAAATGAGCACCTGACATGAGCTTGGAAAGTTAGGAAAGGCTTTCTAAAGGAGCCTGAATCCTGAATAATGAATAGACTTTTTGAAGTAAAACAGAGGAATACTCCCAGTTCTAGGAAGATTATGTTGTTGAGAGTATATGCTCGTTTGTGGTTTATTCACTCACTAATTCCACAAATGTTTACTGAACGCAAACTGTGTTACAGATATATAGTAAAAAAGGGATTCTCGTCTTAATTTTATTTTATTAGTAGAATAGTAGTAGTATCAAAAAATAACATTACCTAGTAAGTTATAGATGGTGTGTTTATTAATTTTCTCTTTCATTCAACCAACACTGGACTGAATGCCTGAGAAGACAGCTGACACTCCTCAACTGGCTGACATGAAAGGAAGTCAAAATCAGGTAAACCCTGTGCCCACAACTCACATCAATTCATCTTGGATAGATAAGTATTTACCTGTACTTCAATCCTTTGTGCTATGGAAAACATGCTGATTTGTAAAAAAAAAAAAGACATAGGCAGTTCTGTGAGGGATCTATGAGTTCATTCACCCCATTCACCTATAAATACTAACTGCAAGATAATATTGATAATGTACTGTGTGATCTAAAACATATGCAGCATTATTAATAAAATATATGGAAACAGTAACATAAATGAGAATGGAGACAGTAATGTGCTAATAAATATTTAACAAGTTCTCTAAAAAAACCCCCAAAATATCCCACTTTAACTATTTTCAATTTCTGTGGTAGCCTATTTCAAACTACCAATGTTTTAACAATTGGCTTGCAAAATTCCTAAAAATGTATCAATCAACCTTCAGGAGCTGGTCTGAGCCAGCTCCAGAACACCACGAGGTGGAAGATAAGGGATGCAAGCTACTAAGTTTCTCTCGTTGTCCTAGATATACTCGTATTAAAAGTAATGATTTATATTAGACTTTAATACATAATGATACAGATTGTCATTTGTAGGTAACTATTAAAAGAAGTGCAGAGCAATGTATTACTAACAAACAAGTAGAGGAGAAATAGAATAATAAGAAATATTTAATTAATCAAAGAGAATGCAAGAACATAGAAAAAAAAAGGTTTAAATAGGTGGGACAAATAAAAAAAGTAATAATAAGGTTGTAGACCTAAACCACAATATTCTAGTACATGTATTCATTATGAATGGACTATATGCCCCAATTAAATGTCAAAGTTATCAGGCTGCATACAATCCAAAATCTAACTATGTTACTTACAATAAACACACTTCAAATATTAGGATATAGAATGAATAAAAATAAAATGATGGCATTTTTCAATATATACGTATATCACATCATCATGTTGTACACCTTAAATTACACAATGTTATATGTCAATTATATCTTAACAAAGCCGGGGGAGAGAAACAACACATCTTTTAAAAAATGTAGCATGATGAAAAAATATATAGCATACAAATACCAACCAATAAAAGTTCATGGCTCTACTAATATTACACAAAATAAATTTTAAGGCAGGAAGGTTATTAGAGATAAAGCTGGACATTTCATCATAATAATGGGTTAATCAATCAGAAATATATAAAAATGTTTAATTTGTATTCATCCAAAGAAATTGATCAAATTAATGGGAGCACTAGACAAATCCACATATGTTACATTATAGCTGGAGATTTCAACACTCATTTCTCAGTAATTGACAGAACAAGAAGACAGAAAGCCAATGAGATTATAGAAGATTTTAACAACACTATTAACCACCTTTGTCCTAATTAACACTTATAAAAGACGCAGCAAACAACTGTGGAATACTTATTCAAGTGCACATGGAACATACACAAAGAGTTGACTATATACTGAACCATAAGACCAGTTTCAACAAAATTTTAAATGATGGAAGTCACACAGAGAACAATCTCTGACCACAGTTAAATTAAACATTAAAGCAATATCAAAAGATAGCTAGAAAGAGCCCGAGGCACGCTGTGGCTGGCTGCAACGTTCTCAGGGTGTGTTACAAAGTGGTCACAGGCCAGGCACTGGTACAAGAACTGAATCTGTATTAACCTTGTGAAAACCACCAGCCACGCTTTGTGACTCCTTGGGACCATATTTTATGAAACACATATAGAAAAATTATAACAAAAGCAATAAAATATATTCACATACCTCACACACACATACACAACCTCTTTATTAAGACACAGATGTTATTTGGCCAGAACAGTATTTTTAGAAATAGAAATTTCACGCAATTTTCTCTTGATAATATTGGGTTTCTCTTGAAACATTTGAAAATCCAGCAATATTTGCCTGCGTTTTCACAAGGCAACAATTGGCTGGTGTTGAGAAGCAGCTGCCCCTTTAAAATGAAGTATTAACTTCCTAATTGACCATAGCTGCAATCCCTCCCTATGTTTTACACAGGGCTACTTCAATGCTTTACAGTACTTGACTGGCACCCCTGGGCATATACGTATGTCCTATTGGGTTGGCAAAAAAGTCATGACATATTTTTTTCTGTTTTTCATTGCAAAAATGCGTCGTGACTTTTCTGACAGCCCAATACATGTATGTACGCTACTGAAAATGCTGTCCGCAGAGCAGCAGGATCAGTAGTAATACCTAGGAGTATGGAATAAATGCAAATTCTCAGGCCCTCCTACAGACCTATTGAATCAGAACCTCTGAGGGTCAGGTACAGAACTCTGTGTTTTATGCACATTTATGTCCCACATGAAACCTTATGTTAGCAATTCCTTTTAGAATTTACTATTAGGAAAAGCTTCATTTCCCATGAACATTGAGTATATTGTTTCTTCTCAAAGAAGTAACCTACCAAAAAGCTCAGCCACTGTAGATCTTTTCTAGGGTTACTGTATGGTCCATATACCTGTGTTCTATTCCCCGTTATCACTGCCCCTCTTGGTTTCTCTTACTGAAATTTTTATGAAATGAAGGTATAAATAGATACCCAATGAAGTCTGACTGTCTTGGTTGAAATCTTAGCCCTTCCATGTATTAGCCCTTCCATGCATAGACAAGTCGCTTAATGACCCTGAGCTTTCCTAATCTTTTAAATGGGAGTAAAATTTGTATTTCATAAGACAGGATTGTTGTGAGGGTACAAATAAGACAAATCATGAAAAACAAAGAAAATGCTTCTAGCAAATAGACCACTGACCAGTTAAGGACTAATTTCAGCTGCATAGAACAGAAACTCTACTTCAGGGATTACCAAATAAGAATGTATTGTTTCTCAGAAATCTTCATGTCCAAGGCAGCAACTCCACATTATCATTGGTTGTCCCAAATCACTACTTTCTCTCTGCTCTGCCAGTCTCAGGAGTGGCCTTCATGCTCATGGTTTTCTTGTGGCTTCAAGATGGGGACCCTACCTCTCTCCTCATCTCAATGTGCCAACCAAAAAGTACAAGGGAGAGACAAGAAGAATGAGGAGTTAGCATTATTAGAAATGGAAGATTTTTCCAGAAATCATCCATAGTCTTCCTCTTTCTTTCCCTTGGTCAGAACTGTCACATAACCACTTCTAGCCACAAGAATACTAGTGTTTTGTTTTGTTTTTTTAATCAAGGTACATTAAGTCTTTCTTAGGAAAATGAAAGGAAAGGTATTATGCAAATACCCAATATTATCTGCCATATAAAGTTTCAATATATGTGAATTACTTTTATTTATAAACAAACAAAACTAGAGATCAGTTGTAGATACTTGAAAAGTTTGTATATTTTTTATAGATATGCAGAGGGTGCCAAAAAAAATGTATACACATTTTAAGAAAGGAAAAAACTGTATTAAAATTACACTGATGGTAACCACTTTGAGCACCTCTTGCAATTGCAGAAGTCAAACATGACTTGGGGCTGGCCAAGTGGCGCGATGGTTAAGAACTGGCTTGGGACACCAGAGGGCCCTGGTTCGGATCCCACATATGAG
>NW_017731494.1:3206900-3209310 GCF_001890085.2 Hipposideros armiger | reverse complement strand
CCACAACTAGACTGAAGAACAAAACGACAGCAACTTGTCTGTTCCCCTTCCCCCAATTCCCCAGCACTGTTCCCATCCCCCAATTCCCCATAAAATGTGTATACAATTTTTGCCTCTCTCTGTGTGTGTGTGTGTGTGTGTGTGTGTGTGTGTGTGTGTGTAGGTTTTTTTTTTGTTTTTTTGTGTATGTTTTTTTTTTCTTGAAGCTCTCCAGTTGCATGTCCCCATGCAATGTTCTACTGTTCAGGATGCTTACACAATCACCATTAATAATAGTTACTGGCTATGTCCAGGTACTAAAATATTTTTATACATTATTACATCTAATCCTCACAATATTCCTATAGACAGCTATTAGGATTTCTACCCATTATACTAATATGGAAGTTTATGTTTCACAGAGATAATAACATTCCCAAAGTTACATAGATAGTAAGTAAAATAGTTAGAATTTGGATTGAAGTCTGCCCTACTTCAAAAACCTCTGTTCTAAAATGCCTCCTGAAGACCAGTTTTCCTTCCAAAAAGCACACATTTACTATTTCTTAACAAAATAAGCACAACCATCCTTATTCCCTTAGCAGTTCTTTTGCCCAAACATTTCTCTCTCAAACAGAATACATTTCTCATTAAAATATGGTCCATAGTTTCTCCTCAGTACCTGAACAATATTCCTGAGTGGGTTTTTTTTTTTAATTTTGTTTATCTCAAAAAAAAAAAAAGGTCTTCCAGGCACCAAAACATCAAGTTTCCCCTTAGCTCCGTCCTTAGCCAAAGGCCGCGTCCCTTCTATTAGAGACACCGAAGCTCTCAGAAATGCATTTTAATAATATTTTTGTAGAAATATTGTAGTTCTTTTTTCAACACTCAGACCTAAGAAGAATGTGAGAAAGTGGCATGTGGGAAGATAAGAGTCCCTGTAGTTTATTATTTGAGAAGACAAATTGCTTTTTCACAGAAGATGAAAGATTACCAGAAAACAGCATTCGCTGCTAAACACTCTTCATTGTTAGGATGGTTAAAAAGGAATTGGCATGCCACTAGAAGAATAAAACCCAGGAGGACCACAGAGGGAGACAGTGGGCCTGTTAACCTGTGCTTTGACTTTCTCCTTGCTGTGAAAATATCAACAAAGCCCTGAGCTATTCAGCTACATCTTAGAGAACTGAGAAATGTATACAGGCTGGATTCCAAAAGGTAAGCAATGCCTGAAAAAGAAAAAAAAGAGCCAGAGTGTCAACCTAGTTTTCCTCCCCCATGACCAGTTTTCCCAAAAGCATCCTTACAAAGGATGGCTTATCCTTATAGTCAGGAAATAAGCCATCCAGTTCCAGTAACATAGTTCTAATGGGCAGCTCATTAAAATAGAAGGATGACACTTGTGTCTCTCCTAGAATGGAGTTAGAATAATGAGTTGTTTCCCAACAGAGACTCGGTTAATAACTGTAGATTACATTCCCAATTTAGAGGGTCGTTTTGAATATTAAAACTAGATAACGAAAGACCAGACTGACAATCTCCCGTATTTGTCTTCACAATGCTTTTTCATCAGACTCCATGGAAGTTACAGTAGATGATACTACAGATTGGTTCACTTAACTCTCACTTCAGACTCTTTGAGTATTTGCCTTCATATACTAAAAAGTTAATAACTACATTACCCATATTCCCTTGTAGAAATACCTTTTAGAGACTTGTAATAAATAACCAAACAATGGGAGGCGGCAGCAGCGATCAGATCTTCCAACAAGGAGAAAGAATAGGCATTTGTATCTCATGGGCAACTGTGGTCAAGGTACTACTCTGATGCCACTAATATCACAGAGCAACTGATATCTGTAGCATGCAACGGCAACAGAAAAGTTTCCATTAAAACAATCTCAAGGTGATTTAGAGTTTCTCTACACTATGTTGTTTATGACAGTATAATACCCAAACTTAGCTCCCTGGTCCTCCTAGAAATACGGTATGCTCCTTAATGCTCTAAAATTAATCACTTTCTATTTAAACTACCTAGAATTGATTCTGTTGTCTGCAACTTAATAATACTGGCCCACATAGAAATTTATACTAGAAATGCTTGCCAAAGATGGACCCTTTAAGAAATGGAAATTTAATGTTGGTTATTGTATTCGTCTGCTTAGGCTGCCATAGCAAAATACCAAAGACTGAGTGTTTAAACAACAGAAATTTATTTCCTCACAGTTATAAATGTTGGAAGGTCCAAGATCTAAGTTCCAGCCTATTCAGTTCCTTGAACTTGTCTCTCTTCTTCTTCTTACAAGGACAACTAATCCCATAATGGTGGCTCCGCCCTCATGACCTCATCTAAACCTATTTATGTCCCAAAGACCCCCACCTCAAAATAAATACCATCCAAGTTGAGGTTAGGTCTTCAACATATGAATTG
>NW_017731494.1:3162683-3206838 GCF_001890085.2 Hipposideros armiger | reverse complement strand
GGGGGGGGGGGGCTGGGGGTAGGGGACAAACATTTAGTCGTAATAGTTATCTATCCTGGTTAGGTGTGAAGTTAGTCAGCGCTGGTTAGCATTAGAGGTTGAGGCACCAGTTGGCTTTCCATGGAATTCAGTGTCAAATTGTGGCTATGGTCACCTTGAATAAAAGCACTACCAGAGGGCTTTGGTTGGACAAAGATACTGCAATGAAAAGTTAATTAGAAGAACATGGGGCATAAAATGCTTATATGGGAGGTGGGCTGGATATTTCTGACTGTGCTGCAAGTTTTAATTTAAGAAAAATGACAAGCTTGAGTTTTTTAATTCTTGGCCAAGTCACCACCAGAGAACCAGGACTTAGAGTGGACATTATTTTAACCAGAAGTAGCCCTAAAGAACAGCAGGAGGAAAATGTCTAGAGGACAACTATCTAGAGACTCAAATCTACAATAGTTCACTGAAGGTAGAAGCTAATGGATGATCATTAGACTTGGATTTATGACAAGGTATCAGAAAAGAAGTATATGCTTAATATTTCAGAATGAATCAAGTATTAATAAATTTATATACCAATACTCATCCAAAGTCCCCTCCTTACAGTACTTAAGAATAGTCATGTGGACAAGATGACCTACTCTGTGGATGTCAATTGGCACCTTTATCCAGACACTTCTCAATGGGCTCATCTATCAAGAGAAAATAGAGGCAGGAATGGAGGTTATGCACTGGTACTCATATAACGGCACCAAGTTTCATCTGGCCAATACCACTGGTGATTGTCCAAACTTCCAACCACAGAAACCAAATGCTAGCAGCATACCTCTGAGAGATCAGCCAGCTACCTGGTGGAATGGAGGAAATAATCTGTCTTCTCTGAAATATTTATCCTAGATATGAACTTGCCTTCCCTGCTAGCCATGTTTATGCCAACATCACCACTCTTGGAACTCTCCATTAAATTATACCCCAAAATATTGCTTCTGACTATGAATTCAATTTTATAGCAAAAGAACTAAAGCAATGGGTACCACTAATAGGAGTCACTGATCGTATCATATTCTCCATCACCTAAAAGTAGTTGACTTTGAATAGTGAAATTGCCAACTGAAAAGTCATAACATTAGCTGGGAGTTTGGGTTGCTCTTCTACAATTTGTTCTAAAAAAGTAAATAATATATGGTGCTGTTTCTCCTATATCCAAAATATAAGGGCCCAGGATTATTTGCTTGGGCTTCCATCATAAAGTACCACAGACTGGGTGGCTTAAAAAACAGAAATTTGGGTGGCTGCATGGCTCAGTTGGTTAGAGCATGTGCTCTTAACAACAAAATTACTGGTTCAATTCCTGCATGGGATGGTGGGCTGCACCCCCTGCAACTAGGTTGGAAATGGCAACTGGACTAGGATCTGAGCTGCGCCCTCCACTATTGTAGATTGAAGGAAAACTACTTGACTTGGAGCTGATGGGTCCTGGAAAAAACACACTGTTACCCAATACAAATAAAAAAATAAAACATAAATTTATTTTCCCACAGTCTGGGAGCTAGAAGTCTGAAATCAAGGTGTCAGCAGAATTGGTCTCTCTGAGGACTATTAGGACAGGATCTGCTCCAGACCTCTCTCATTGGCTTGTTCATGGCCATCTTTTCCTTGTGTCTTCAAATTGTCTTCTTTCTATATGTATCCTAAGTTCTACCAATAAGAGACATTCATACAAGACCTGGGAGCTGAAGTGAATAAAGAAAAATACCACAGCACGCGAAGAGGTTAGATATTCAGACAAGCACGGTGGCAGGAATGTCTGGTTCTCTTAGGGCTAAAATGCTGAAGATCTTACTGTGTGGTCCCTAAAGTCACTGGAGTTAAGTAGAAAGTAGCATTGGAGGAAAATTGCACTAGAACAGTTTTTGGCAGGATTAGAAGTTTCTTCAGGCTGCATTCCTTCCAATTGTTAGCATCCAAGGTTAGTTTACTACCCTCCAAGAAAGCAGAATACTAAAAAACACTAGTCATTATATGAATCTCTCCTCTTACGAATAAGGATTCTTTTTTAATATTTTATTACCCAGCAACTAGTATAATGCCTAACACATAGCTGGCATACATTAAAGAGTAGTGAATTGAAATTAGTGGCTCCTTAGTGTTCTAACTAGAAGAGGTTATTACCTGAAGTGTGTAAGGTGGAAGACTGCTGCAGTGGTCGTGCCGATTTTTTTTCCCCGCACCAGACAACTTCGAGGGCTTTGTTTGGCAAGGGAAACTAGTAACACAAAAAGTTTGGAAATAAGATTCAAAAACGGAAGGCACAGGATTTCACTGGGTTAAAACTACACCTTTCACAAACAAAACCAGATCTCCAGAGGAAGCACTGGGGTGTGTGTTGTGTGTGTGCATACATTTATAATCAATAATTAAATAATTAATCTACATTAAACATCTCAGTGGCAAAGCCCAGATATTGGAGGGGGAAATAGTTATTGTATACCTATTACTGCACATTAATTATTATAGTTCTATTATTGTACAGCCTTAAATACATTTTCTTATTTACTCCACACAACATTATAAAGTGGATATTATTTAATCTTCACAGCCTCATAAAATAGGTATCATTAGAAAAGTAAGAAGTGGGGTTACTTAAGTAATCTGTAATAGACATTTATTGAAATGCCATTTCTGGAACCAATCATTGTCTCCCCATTGCCTCAGGCTTTGCATGTGATCTTCCCTCTGCCTAGAATGTTCTGCATGCTTCGTTTCAACTAATTATTTCTTATTCATTGTTCATATTCGGCCTAGACATGACTTACCCAGAAAAACCTTCCCTGACCTCCCCTCCCCCGATCCAAACCAGATACTGCCATTGCTCTCTATATCTTTTTTTTCAGCATGTACCACAGTTTCAACTACTCATTGTGTGGCCATTAGATTTGTCTGTCTCCTCTGCTAACATGTGGGCCCAATGAGTCCACCTAGATCTGTCTCTCTTCATAGCCCCATTGCCCAGTACAGAGGCCTGGCATGTAGTAGTCACTCAGTAAATATTTCTTGGATGGACAGATGGATGGATGGATGGATGAATATCATATGCCAGGAGTACTGCTAAACACTTTTCCATAATTATCTCTCAATTCTCACAACAAACCTATGAGTTATGTTCTATTTTATCCCCATTTTGCAAATGAAGACCCTGAGGAGCAGAAGTATAATAACTTGCCAAGATTCACACACATAGTGAGTGACAGAACTGAGATCCAAGACTCACTTTCCATCTTTCCACTACACCATATTATTATTATTCATTTCAGTTCTCATCTTCAGATGGGTTTTTTTTTAATTGCCCTTGACATGAAAGTAAAGAATAAGTCACTACAAAACAAGCAAAAAATCACAAGCATAGTTTTATCACGCATGAAGGCAGCTACAAATGGAAGAAAACACAATATCAACATCAGACCTGAGATTCTTTGCACACTTTTGTGGCAGGAAGTAAAAGCTGGGCATTTCAGAAAACACACTGTGTACTATAAGAACTCCAGAAAAACTCAACAACCACTGTACACATTGAATTTCTATAACACCATAATCTAAAAGAGTGGTCATTTGTAGGCTTTTGCAAAAAAAAAAAGAAAGTCACTAAATAAAAAACTACAAGTAGATGAGTAAATTATCTCCCATACAATTTTGCTTTTCTGGGAAATTTTTTTATAAATTTCATCATTTGGATTATTTTTACTTGTAAATGAACTTTTGTTTATAAATATTTATATTCAGACCATTTTACATAAATGTATAAATGTGGAACTTATGTGTTTGTCTGCTTGTGTGTTTGACTTTTGTAATCTTTTATCTTTCCTCTACATACATCAGCCCTTCCTCCTACCCCAAGGGAATCCATTTTTACAACCTAGTGCATATCCTTTCACATATTGTTTATGCTCACATAATTCTATTTAATCATACACACGCACATTTCTATATTATAGAGAAAAGTCTTTTTGGTCATTGCTTTACAAAGCATTCTGCTTTTCTCCTTCGACTCCTCATGAAAACCCTTCCGAACTGACCGGGATTGCTCTGATTCATTATTTTTAAATGGCTGCATAGTATTCCATTATCTGCATATATTGTGTAATTTATGCAGTCCCGCTCCTATTGATAGGAAATGTTCCACTCCTACAGGCCACTAGAGGGCGCCATAGGAGCACAGTCAGGTCCAGCAGAATCTAATTTGGGATGAAGATTTAGAGACATATTTGTTATTAAATTTGCCTCTTCATTCTCACTGTCCTGATCAAGGTTTCGTTGATCCTCAGCTCAGAAAGAAAACCCAGAATTCTCTAGGTTTCTCAAGCAGCATCTCACCATTCCAGCCCCAGTAGGATGATAACAGGCTTGCCACAGTTGTTCACAGGCCCAGAGGGGAAAGACTCAGCAGAAATACTGTAATTGGCATAACCAACAAGAACAACCGCTATCACTGCTGTCACTGGAATTACTGCAATTTATGGACAACAAAAAATTGCCAATACTCAGGCTAAGACCTTGACACATGTTATCTCACTTTATATTCACCACAATCCTGTGAAGTAAGCACAACTGTTAGCCCATTATAGAGATGAGGTGTGTGCTATAGAGAGAACACACACAGATTCAGACCCTTCAGAGATCCCAGGGATTTTCCTCATGCCTGTGTATTCCGTCAGCCACTGTGTGGCCCCTTCTGGATCTCCATCCTCAACTCCTGGCCCCACTGGTCTCAGTCCACATCCTATCCAAATTTCCTACAGTGTTCCAAAGACTAGAGTTCTTATGACTTAGCATTGGCTATTACTGCTGTCCTGTGTGCCTTCCTCAGCTTCCCAGGGGCAGCACCCTGACCCCAATCAACCCTTTATTGCAAGACAAACACCTCCTCCTTCAAGGGGTCAGATTACATTTTGCCCTGTCTGTGGAGCTTTCCCGGGTAGACTTCAATACTCCTTGTATCTCAAGATAATGGAAAAAGTTGCTTGTTTATCGAATTCTCCTACTAGAAAGAAAGTTCTAGAGCCAAGTCTTACTGTTCTTAGTATCCCTGTGCCTGGCACAGTGGTTGGCACATAGCAGATGTTCAATCTATGTACATAAATGACTGAATGAATGAACTGTAAGGGCTCACACACAAAAAAAAACTAGAGTCAAACCCAGTTCTTAGCAGCATAAAGTAAATAAATAAAAGCCAATAGACCGGTCACTTCCTTTCAGAGAGGATTTCAGTGACAAACCCATTTACCAAGTTAATTAGTAGCACATAAAGAGCCCCTGGCTTTTGTTCTGCCGCTGAGCCTGCAGTGCTAACTTCACCTGTGGATCTGTACAGTGCAAAATAAAGACTAAGAGAGACCGTGTTTTGGCTATTCACATATGCCTAGGGTCTGCTATTAGTAGCTGCTGAGATAGAAGGTGAAAATTTTTATTAGAGCGAAAGTACTTCAGGCCCCAGAATACACAGCAGCTATTGAAGGGGAAAAGAGAAAGAAAATTCACCTTTTGCCAAAAAGACTTGTGGTAAAAGTGGGTATTATTTTTCTCTGTAAAAACACACACAGAAACTGTTTGGCTTGGATGGTCTTATTATTTCCTCTTGCAAAAGGCTTATCAGTCCTCCTGGGAAAAGAAATGAAGACCCAGCAATGGGAAAGTCACTGGGGCCACAATTAGAAATGTTCTTTTTCCTGTGGTGTTTTCTTTTCTGTAAACTCCAGATGCCACTAATGAGAATGCCCAATTATTACTTCTATTGACCGGGGGCAGTGCTCTTTGCTGCCCAATAATCCAGCATTTTCTGGCAGTTCATTCTAATGAGAAACTGGTTTATTGCAGGATTCTTCGCCCAGGAATACAATCAAGAAGTTATAGTCAAAGTCGAATTTGCAGCTACAGATGCATGTGAGATTTTGGAGAACTTTCCCCCTCTTTGACAGAGAAGTTGACTTTCTACTTTCTTTGCATGTTTCAAGTCTAATCAAATAGACATACATATAAAGTATTTTTCCCTCTGCATTCCCCCAAAGTTGAAATGCATTTTTAATATCCCAGAAGCAGCGATTTGCATGGGATCTCTAGACATGGTCTGCCCCACACAGGCAGAACTCTACCTAACCAATCCCTGAAAGCAAACTCCCCACCTTTTTCTCCTCAGAGCTATCTCAAAGGGACAGCATACACGGATGCATCCTGCTATCTCTTGGCACAATTTGTTTCCTTGAGGCTTGAATACCATTGTCTTCATTTCCTCTCTTGTTCAAGTAGTTTAGCTTTTCCATGGCTTTTATTTCCTCCGCTGCCCAAGGAGAAGCTTAGTTTTTTCCATTGTCTCCAGAGTCACTGTGGGCTTTTAGACGGTGGAGAGATGTGTCTGTAGACAGGTCCCTGTGTGCTTTGTGTTGTTTTGTGCCTCTGCGTCTTTGCACATCCTGCGCCATCCGCCTGGAAATCTTCTCTTTGCCTGTGACTCACCCTCTCCCACATTAAGAATTCCTATTGAATCTCCAACACCCAGGTCCTTTGTGAAAAGCCTCCTCATCTCTATGTTCTGTCGCTCCCCAAACTAGGATGTTAATTACTAGTTCCTGAGTGCTACCAACTGCTCTTCTAAAACCACACTATTCAAAATGTAGTCCTTAGACCAGCAGCAGCAGCAACATCACTTGGGAGATTATTATAACGGAGCATTCGTATATCTGGGGATGGAGCCTGGGAATCTGGGTGTTAACAAGCTTGCTTAAAGAAGCACTATTCTACAGTAGTTTAATTTCAGATAACCTTTGGATTTAACGCTCTTAACAGACCAGAAGGTTCATGACATGGAGTTATCATTTCACTGAACGAAACGAGAACAGACTCCTGTGGAGCTCATTTAGTGGAAAAGGGTCTATAGAAGCCCAGACCCTACATCTCACTGAAGTTGTCATTCTTCATTCTTGACTACAGATACATTTGGGGGGAGGAGTCATATGACAAATTTGGAAAGCCACAGATACAGCCCTTGAGAATGCCAAGGGTCAACGCTTTTGCCTTTTTAACATTATATTGGAATTATTCCTTTGCACATTTGTCTCCTATTAGCCATAAAGTCTAGATCCATCTCTCATTTATTCATGCATGATCACAAGCCCTGACACACAGTGAGCATTTGAGATATTAACTGAAACAATGAATAAATGAATGCATGTCCATACAGAGCCTTTCTTTCTGAAAGCTCACAGCCTGTTTAAGATATTATAGCCACCAAATTTAGTTTGGGTTTGGTCGCTGCAAATAGTTTTGGCTTATGCTACTGTTTTTCAAACTGAGGTCCCTGGAACAACCAGCCGCCTCAGCGTTATCTGGGCTGTATTTCCTGTACAGATTCCTAGACCCACCACATAATATTGTATCTGAATCTCCAGTTTGTGGGATCCAAAATCCCAGGTGATTCTTATGTAGACAAAGTTAGAGAACCAAAGGATTATGTGCTTACCCCAATTTGCAGCATTTCTAAAATTGGTCATTAATAGAATAAGGGGGGATAAAAACCCCTAACCAGAAGGCTCGTTATTTAAATTCAGTATAGGAGAAGTCTTAATGAGATAGGGAAAAAAGAAAGAATCCCGTGGAGTAATTTCATTATGCAAAGATCCAAACAGTCCCACGAGTTCCACTACATGTTTGGATTGAAATCCATATCTTTGTCAATAGTTGCTTTGGGAAGCGGGAAAGAGCTTAAGAAGTTTCTTTAGCTAAACCACCCCCTCCATAAAAAAACAGTGGACTGCACTCCCAGGAATTCAAATCAATGAAAGGAAAACAAGTAAAGAAAATAGGGGAATTGTTTTCACAAAAGAAAAAAGAGCCAAACATAGTTATATATTCTCCCCAAGCCACTTCTTTCAAAAGAGAAATGCAAAGGCCCAACAGACACCATTGACCATGGTATTATTTCAAACGGTTGAAAACTACATATCTGCTCCCTGAAAGTTCTTTAACTGGAGATGTGTTCTCCTGTTCCACAGTTTTAGATAATACCTGAAACATAAATGCCCTAAGAAAAATAAAATGCACTGGCTTAAATGCAAAATATAATATGGGAAGATAGTGGCGAGGGCGTGTGGTTTTTTAATCTCTCTAAATCACCCCGTAAAAACAAACAGAGCTAAACCAAAAAGCCACAGAAAATATCTATAAAATTAATAAGTTATTCTCATGAACCTTAGAATAGCAGCAAGCAGGGACAAGGAGGGACAAACCACCAAGACGCATGTAGTATCAGCATATACATTGCAAGAAGCCAAGGGAAATAGGAGGGCGTCTAACAGATCTGAGAACAAGATAACTCCAAAATTGCCAACATGTATTGCCTGGAAAGCATGGGCAGCCTATTTGAGGACTGAAACTGAATTGGAAGAATTGTTTCCAGGTGAGCGCAATGTGATGGCACTAAGATTTTAAGAGGCTGAATTAATCTGAGAGTCAGAAACTACGGAAACTAATTTGCCAGAGTGCCTTTCCAGGTCAAAGTTTCACACCAATGAAAAACTGCTCAGGCTAGAACCTAAATTGACCAAAACAGGGAAGAAAAGGGAAGGTCCAAAGAAAGTAGGATGAGGAACAAAACCAGGAGATCTTCAAAACTCTGTAACTATATTTTGGAACAGAAAGACAAAACTCTACAGCAATGGAACTACAGCAATCCTGACCCATCCCTTACTCCTAAAAGTTGAGGAAAATTAATCTCATGTAAAAATGACCAATAGAAAAGAATCATAGTTGAATTCTATACGATATTTTTACAAGAAAATAGAAAACGAGGCACCCAAAACATTTCTATAGATAATGAAAGCATTCCAGTTAAATGTCCAAAGAACAAGTGAAAGCTGTAACCTAATATTCTTCAACTGAAGTAATGGAATTTTTTTAATTATAAATTATATGGAAGAACAACATAAATCAAAATTAGAAACTCAGAAAAGAGATGAAAGAACTATGGACAAAATAAGACATTTTTTTCAATTATTTCAAAAATGTAACCAGAACCACAGCACAAAAGAAGATGTCCAAAAGGCCCATAACAATGTGGAAAATGCTCATTGTCACCAATCATCAGAAACACAAATTTAAACCACAGCAAAATATCACTACACACCCATTAGAATGTCTAAAATTCAAAACAATGACAGGGCCGGCCGAGTGGCTCATTGGTTAAGAGTTAGCTTGAGAGCACGAGTTCTGAGCACAGAGCCGTCAGTTCAGATCTCACATGGGCCACATGGTGAACAACAGCTTGACCTGGAGTTGAGCGGCTGTGAGTGGCCGGCGGTGGCATAGGCTGCAGTGGGGTGGCAGTAGGCTGCTGTAAGCTACCGTGAGTGGCCGACAGCCGGCGTGAGCTGCCAAGAGCCACCATGAGCAGCCATTCAAGGGCCAGTGACCGATCTGCTTCAGCCTGGAAGAGCGCAATGATAACCCCAACATGGACCAGTGAAGCGACGTCCTGCACAACTAGACTGAAGAAAAAAAGGACAGCAATTGTCTGTTCCCCTTCCTCAATTCCCCAATGCTGTTCCCTCCCCCAATTCCCCAATAAAATCTTAAAAAGAAAAGACTGATAATACCAACTGTTTGCAAGGATGTGGAATAACTGGAACTCTTATTGGTGGTGGGAATGTAAAATTGTACAACTGCTTTAAAACTGCATCTTGCCTATTACCCAAAAATTCAGCTCCTAGATATTTTCCAAGAGAAATGAATGCATATGTGCTCACAAAGATTTATTCTTCATAGCTATAATAGCCAAAATCTGGAAATATCACAAATAGTTTCAAGAAAAGAAAGGATAAATTGTGGTATATACATGAACTGCTGACATACGCTACAGTGGATAGTGTATTGAATATTTTCGACATATTGGATTTTGTATTGTTTTTTTTAATGAATCTCAAAAAAAATACCTTGAGTGAAAGAAGTCAGACATGAGAGTACATACTGTTATTATTTCATTGATTGGGAAATCAAGAACAGACAAAAACAATCTATGACAATAGAAGTCAGAATAATGGTTACCACTTCTTGGAAGTAAGGGTTTTTACTGGAAAGAAGAATGAGGGAACTTTCTGGAATGATGGAAATGTTCTATATCTTAATCTGCTTAATGGCTACATAGATGTATGCATATGTGAGTCAGGAGACCACAAGACCACTCCCAAGTTCACAGAGGATTCGGCATATAGTCATACTAATGGCCAGAATTTATTACAGTTTTTAGAAAAAGATGCAAGGAAAATCAGCAAAAAGAAAAAGCACATGGGGCAAAGTTCAGAGGAAACCAGGAGCAAGCGTCCAAGAGTCCTCTCTCAGTGAAGTCACATAGGACATTGTTAATTCCCACAGCAACAAATGGTGATATGTGTGAAGTATTGTCTCCCAGAGAACCTATCAAAGACCTACTACCAGAGTTTTTATTGGGAGCTAGTCACATAGGAAGCTTCTGCCGAGCATGTGTCAAATTTTCAGACTCCCAGAGGAAAGCAAGTGTCTATGATAAACCATAATGTTCACATAAACATATGAGCCATTCTTATCAGGAAAATAGCACAAACCCTCCTGAAATTCAAGTTCCTAGATGCCAGCCAAGGGCCAACTTTTACTTTCTAAAGACAATAGTCAGGCCTGCAATGTTAACTCTTTTCTGCACAATATGTTAAAAAAAAAAAACTTCATCAAGCTGTACCTTTGTTTGCTTATCAGATCCAAGATGGCAGAGTACATAAGACTGTGCATGCTTTCTTCCATGAACGTATTAAAATCACAACTAAATTATAGAACAATTAACCTGGAGAATCATCTGAAACCCAAATGAACAGTTTTATAACTAAGGCTATACAGAAGAAGACATGTCAAGACTAGTAGGAAGGCCAGAGGTGTGAAATGGGCTAGCTCCAAACCTGTGTGGCAGTTGAGAAACAGGAGGGATATCTGAGTTGTGGAGATTTCCCCCAGAGAAAAGAGGGACCCCAGCTCCACACCAGCCTCCCCAGCCCATTGTACTGGTGCTAAAAAGAGGGGCCCCCACAACATCTGGCTGTGAAGAACAGTGGGGATTCCAACCATCCAGGTGGGATGGAAGGCTGCAGGAAACCCAGTCATCCTCTTAAACAGCCCACACACAGACTTAATCACAGGAACTCACCTCGGGTTCCGGTGGAGGGATGGTGACTCAGGAGGGTGTCAGAGGCATACAGGGGGCAGACTGAAGTGTGTGGCTTTCAAATAAGTCCTGAAGGACAGTCACCATTTTCCCTGCATGAGGTCCAATTCCCGTGCAGCTGGCAAGCAGACTTCATTTTTCCTGTGTTGAGCCCACTCCCACCCAGCCAAATTTAAATCTGATTGGCCTAATGTGCGGGAGACCAGCTCCTGCAGGTCCAGGGGTTCCCTCAGGTGGAGGCGGAGTCTGCGAGGAAAAAGGAAAAAATGCGTGGAGACACAGGAGCGCTTTTTCAAGAAGAGAAGTGTCTCACTTTATTTTACAACATGCCCCTTTTTATACCGGGCAGTTTAACCATTGTTTCATTAGTATCAGGGTTTTACTTCCTCATAATTCTTATGCGCCAGGGTACAGCTATACCTTTTCTATGCTAAAAACTAACTTATCCCAACTACGCCCAAATCCCTCCACCCTCAATGACTGAGACCAAGGCCTGAGCCTCTACATAATCGCCTAAAGGATGGTTACCATGACTACTCAACATTTATTCTAAAAACTATTGTCTAAACAAGATCTTAAGATTTACAGGGTGTGTACTTTGACCTTTACAAAGAGACTAATAGTGTGACTAAAATCACCTTTAGTGTATAAAATATAATTATTGTGATATAGCTACTAGAAGGGGTGTAAGATCTTCATCCTACTGGGGGACAGCCAAAGGGAAATTTAAATTATTTAAGATATAAAGCAGTATCTGTTTCTCAGTCAGAGCTTCAGAATTTGTCACAATTGCAGTGTTTGGCCATGTCAGATACTGAGGCACAGACGGCTCCCGGCACTAATGAGCTCTGATCTTCCACCTTGCTCACTCACCGAAACAACCCCACCAACCTCCCCAACACCAGAGGCACTTCTCACAAGCAGCCAGCCCCCCCCCCGTCTCCACATTAAACTCTTTCTTACAAAACTATCAGAGTCCACAGGCCCCAGGTCGGGGGCTACTGGCTTCAGTGTTCTCTGAGACTTTTGCTGAGTAGCTCCAGGCTCTGCACTGGCACCAAATCAGAGTCTACATTAACCTGGTGATCACAACTCTTCCCACTCTAGTGACTTCCTGAGACCCTGCCTCACCCAACTTGTGTGCCACACAAGGTTTTGTCAGTGGTGCTGAACCATAGGGAGCTGGCAGGTGGCAGCAGGCTTAAGCATGTCCTGGCTTTTTGCAGAGCTACCCCAGGCCTGTTATTGGTGGCAAATGTCTTCAGTTTGCAGTGTGGCCTCTCCCACATGCCTCCAACTTTAGCACAGGTTGCAAACAACCATGGATCACTTTGTAGCTCCTACCTGATAGTCTCTGGCCCGTCACAGGCAGTGGGTGACTTGGGCCTCCACCAGAGCCCCTCACAAGAGGCCCCAGAACCAACCAACATACTTGGGCTTGTCTTCATACCACAGCAGAGCACTGCCCAATTAGCCCCACACACAAAGGTCGGCCTCAAAAGGCACTGGAGTCCTTACATATGCTGTCTACAAGAGACTCACTTCAGATTGAAAGACACACACAGATGGAAAGTAAAGGAATGGAAAAGTTATTTCATGAAAATAGAAATGAAGAAAATATAAAAAGCTGGGATAGCAATACTTACACCAGACAAAATAGGCTTTAAAACAAAGGCTATAACAAGAGACAAAGAAGGACTCAGTAATCACAGTTCTGGTTATTTATCCAAAGAAACCCAAAATGCTACTTCAAGGGGACATGTGCATCCATATGTTCATTGCAGCATTGTTTACAATGGCTCAGATGTGGAAGCATCCTGGTGTCAAATGAAGAATGGATAAAGAGGAGGCTATACATTATATATATATATATATATATATATATATATATATATATATATATATATATATATATATATATATATATATATTATGGAATATTGCTCAGCCATGGAAAGGAATGGGTTCTTGCCATTAGTGGCGGCATGAATGGGTCTGGAATGTGCTGTGCTGAGTGGAGAGTCAGACCAAGACAGATGCAATGTGATGTCCCTTATATATGAAAGCTAAAGAACAAAATAAACAACAACAAAAAATAAAAACAAACTCATAGATACAGTAAACATTTTGATGGTTGCCAGATGGGAGGGGGCTTGGGGGTGTGAGTGAAACAAGGGGAAGGAATTAACAAGTAAAAATTGGTTGTTATAAAGTAGTTATGAGGGCCGGCTGAGTGGCGAGTTGGTTAAGAGCTGGCTTGGGACGCCAGAGGGCCACGGTTCGGATCCCACATATGAGGGCCAGTGACACTGCCCTCCACAGCTAAGATGCTGAACAACAGCTCAACCTGGAGCTGGGCTGCTGTGAGTCGCCAGNACAGCTAAGATGCTGAACAACAGCTCAACCTGGAGCTGGGCTGCTGTGAGTCGCCAGCAACGGCATAGGCTGCAGCCCCTGCTGCAGCGGGTTGCCATGGGCTACTGTGTGTAGCCAACAGCCAGCGTGAGTGGCCATCCAGAAGCCGGCGACTGATCTGCCTCACCCAGAAAGAGCACCATGATGGTGCCAATTGGGCCAGTGAAGCAACGTCCTCCACAACTAGACTGAAGAACAAAAGGACAGTACCTTGTCTGTTCCCCTTTCCCAATTCCCCAGCGCTGTTCCCATCCCCCCAATTCCCCAATAAAAATCTTAAATAAATAAATAATATAATAAAATAAATAAGTTATGAGGATGTAGGTTACAGCATAAGGAATATAGTCAATAATGTGCTATGTATGGTGTCAGATGAGTAATAGATTTGTTGGGGTGATAAATGGGAGAAAGTTGGGGGACAGGATGAAAAAGGTGAAGGGATTAGGAAATACAAATTGGTAGTTACAAAATAGTCATGGAGATGTAAAGTACAGCATAGGGACTATAGTCAATAATATGGTAATAACTATGTGTAGTGCCAGGTGAGTACTAGCCTAGTCAGGGGGATCACTTCTTTAATTATATAAATGTCTAACCACTATGCTGAAATTAATATAAAATATTGAATTTCAACTGTAATTGAAAAATTTTAAAGGGGAGAAAAGGTGAAGGGGAATAAGAGGTCCAAATTTCCAGGTATAAAATAAATAAGTCATGGGGATATAATGTACAGCACAGGAAATATAGTCAATAGTATTGTGATAGCATGGTATGGTATCAGATGGTTGCTGGACTTAGGTGATCACTTCTTTAGGTACATAAATGTTGTCTAACTGTGGTGTACCCCTGAAACTAATATAATATTGTATGTTAGCTATATTTTTAATAAAAATCTTAAAAAAAATAGGAAGGAAGGAAATTCTGACACATGTCCCAACATGGAAAAACCTTGAAGACACATGCTAGGTGAAATACACCAGACACAAAAGGACAATATTATATGATCACACTTCTATGAGCTACCTAGAGTGGTCAGATTCATAGAGAAGAAAATAGAATGGTGGGTGCCAGGAGCTGGGGGAAGCGGGAAATGGGGAGTTAGTGTTTAATGGTATAGAGTTCAGTTGGGAAAATGAAAATGTTTTGGAGATAGATGGTGGTGACAGTGGCACAACAATGTGAATATACTTCGTGCCACTTAAAAGTTATTAGAATGGTAAGTTTTATGTTATGTCTGTTTCACCACAATAAAATAAATTTTTAAAAACAGAACAAAGAAGTCTGCTGTTTTACTGTGTATAAATTATATATCCATTTTTAAAAATTTTAAACTATATATAATATGAATGACAGGCCCACAGATTCTCTTCTGTGAGCAGGTTATCATGGGTTGTCCAGCAAGGAAACCATAAAGACTTTGGAGGCCTATCAACAGAGCAAAGTAACGGAGTTCTACCTCCCCAACGAGCTAAGGCCTAGCCCTCTTAGGAACATAATGGGTCCTGTTCTTATGCAGCATAGTGTAATATAAAGAACATGTCCCTTGGCATTAGACCAAACTGGTTTTAAAATCTGGCTCCATCATTTGCTATATGGGCAACAATAGCCAAGATATTTCATTTATATCAGCTCTAGTCTCTTCATCAGCAAGATGAACATGTAATCTCTACCGCCGAAATGTTGTAAGGATTAATTGAAATAACACATGCAGTGGGTACTCAAAAAATGTCAAGTTCATTACTGCAGGAGCTAAAACTCTAGAAGACAGACATATATATGAATGCTTATAAGACAAGAGAGAACTTGGTAAGTGCCATGAGGGTTATTCAAATGTTTGACTTCTAGGAGGCTAGACAGAGCAGTTCCTGAAAAATGTCCAGAAAAGAACTTTATCAAAGAGGTGGCATTTGAGCTGGGGCTTGAGCATTTGGTAGGGTGTTGAGATTCAGAGATGAAGAGGGAGGCATTTTAGGACCAGGTAACGGTACATGCAAATTAGCAAGCTGAATTTGTCTTGGATATTTTGCCAGCCCAAATTTTGCTGAGAATGCTAGTATTTATTTACCTACCTGATTTGTCATGAACAGGACACTAGGGGCATCAAACACAATGCCATGATGAGTGGAGTGACACAGTGGGCTATTACAATCTGGATCTAAGGCAGATGCCTTTTTTACCTCTTGACATATAGCAATATTGAACATGGGCACGGCCTCAATCTGGAACACTGCTGAACCCAGAAGGCAAAATGGTAGCTTCTGGAGAAACATCAAATATAATACATGCACAACCTTCCCTTTGTTTCCTAGTCTGATCAGACACTGCCTTTTTTTTTCCCCCTTTATAAAATATTTATTGAGTGTGTAGTCTGTGCCAGGCATTGTGCTACACCCTAAGGATGAAATGCATGAGTCCCAGCCCCCCAAAGAGTTCACACACTGGTAAGAAAGACTACATGTAAATGCATGGATTACATTAGAGAACAGTAGGGGCTTTAGGAGAAAGATGAACAAAGAACTTCAGGATCACACAGGATAGGACTGAGCTCTGATTTGATGCATCTGGTTTCTACTTCAACAACATTAAACTGAAGGATGGTTATGATAAGATAGCTTCTTTCCAAACCTGATCAAATAAAAATCACTGGGCTCTTGGTAAAGTCAGAGTGCCCTCTACTGAAAAAGGAAGCTGGAATTAGAAGACAAACTATTCTCAGTTTGTGGATATAAAAATAGTCTCTACACCCTTTTATTGGTAGACATGACTAAATATCCTCCTCTCCTAACAATAATCCATATTGAGCCTGTTGGAGTCATGTTCATTGGGGTGGGAGGCAATAAAGGATGACTGAAAAGCATCAAACAGAAGTGAACATCCCAATGATGAAATAGACTTAGGCTAACTAGTGTATAAAGACCGTCCACGTTGATCAAAATCCAAGGTGTGTAATCCTGGGACTTTTCATAGAATCAGCACTGGAGTCCCAACTCCTAGTAAGCAACCATGTGTTTTTATTCTTCCCACCTCGAGGTAGGTAAGAAGAAATTTTTACATGGATAAAAAGAATTTCAGCCATGAAAGGTGTAGAGGAAACTTAACTGCATATTACTAAGTGAAAGATGCCAATCTGAAGAAGCTGCATACTGTATGATTTCAACTGCATGACATTTTGAAAAAGGTAACACCACGGAGACAGTAAAAAGATCAGGGGTTAGGAGGGAGGGAGGGAGGGATGAACAGGCAGAGCAGAGAGGATGTTTAGGGCAATGAAACTACTCTGCATGATACTATAATGGTGGGATATATATCATGATACCTTTGTTCAAACCCACAAAATATATAACACCAAGATACAACCCTAATGTCTCTATGCACATTGTGTGATAACAGTGTATCAATATAGGGTCATCAATTGTAACAAATATACCAGGGGATGTTGATAGTCGAGGAGGAGATTGTGTGGTAGGGGACAGGGGGTATTTATGGGAACTCTGTACCTTCTACTAAACTTTGTTGTGAGCCTAATACTGCTTTGTAAAATAAAGCCTATTTAATAAAGAAAAAAGTTAATTCAGGCTAAATTCATCATAAGGGTAAATCTCAGGCAGCAAAAGATCATAAAAAGGTCATTTGTTTTGCCATTGAAAGGGGCTATAGATAGGAAGAGAGGATGTGTATGTGTGTGTGTGTGTGTGTGTGTGTGTGTGTGTCTGTGATGAATCGCATGCTAGTGTGAGCTTCACAGAAAGCCAGCTTATTTTTGCTCTCCTGTCCATCCTCCCTACCAGTGACACAGAGACAATGACCATCATTCCACGTGGTTTGAATTCTGATTTAGGAGTAGACGCATACACTCCAAAGTAGCAATGATTATAATCTTAACTGACTCTTATTTTTAATATACATCCCAACTGTACAACGCAAACTGACATTCAGACTAAAGTCTGACACCAAAGGGAGAAGTGGCTTGCATCAGGGCCCACCTCCAGGAGCCTGGGAATGCCCAGCCCCAGTGATCAGCAATGTGCTAAGGACGCAATGTTCCTCTACTCCATGTAATGGAAAAGACCCTGTGGCTTGTAAAAGTGGAAGTTCTACAATAAGTGACTCTTTAGCAAATGTGTTACCTTATAGCAGAAATGGGGGCTGTGAAATGTCCCTAGCTTTCCTTTGGGTTGAATTATTTGATCTGAAGTCCTTTTACCACTCTGAATTGGCTTTCTAAACTGGATCCCCTATTTTGAAACAGTGTAATTAATAAATCTTCGAAAAATGTCCCAGGAAGAATTCTGTCGTCATTTGTTTAACTGGCATTTAGAGGAAGGTAATTAGCAGTTTTAGAAATTGTTCTAGCCTCTTTAATTATGGAGTAAGGCTAAATATTTTATCACTCGTACATGATTAAAATGCTATTATACACAAAAAGGTAAGGGGGAAGTCTCTTTGGATAGGTGCTGAATGCCTTACTCGAAATAAACACCCCCCAGACACTACCAGTTGGGACATCTGGCAGAGATTTTGTATCGATGAACATCTGGAATTTAATTTGCTACATGTAGTAGAAACTCCTTTCATCAAAAAAAAAAAAAAACCTCTTCTTTATTTAAAGTAATTTACAGTCTCTTATAATTCACTCATACCCCCCATCCAGCCCCTTGGAGAAAAACAAACAAACCAACAAACAAATGGTGCCTATTGTTAAGACCCTTGGAATTTCTTGGCTTTGTAAAACAGTAACTTAATTCAATTCATGCAAACTCTTTTAGTTTCTTCTTCCTCATTTCAATCCATTGATGAGCTCTGGCTTTATAATTAAAGTGCCCTACCTCTTAGAATACTTCAGCTTAATTAGTCAATGCTGTTATATATTCCATGACCTGAGGATTTAACAGTATGTAGGAAGATATAGTACAAAGTGAAAGTGGTCAGGCAGCAGGAAGTTCATTTGTGTTTATTGTGTACAATGTTGTTTTTCTGTGGAAGCGGGCTTTTGTGACTGAGCTTTTCAGAGTTCAGTAGATTGCTTGCTCCACTGCAAATGGCTGCTATCAGTAAACACTCTTATTCTCACTTGTAAGACCCAGCCACCATTTCCTGGAGATAAAGATGGCTTAGATTTCAGCACAACGTAAAACATATTTCAAGACATTCCTTGAATGAAGTCAGGATATTTAAAGAAAACCCAACACACAGACCTTGGATACATGGCTCTTGTCCTTTTATTTCTTGCCATTCTCAAATACGAGGTCCACCAAACTCCAGAAAGCAAGGAGCCATTAGACAACATCAGTTCCTTTTTCAGTCTCAGAGGTGGCAGGTTGCCCCACAGAATGAAAAGCTAGAAGCTGACATTTAGATCCTGCGTGTCTTTCCCAATCCTTTCAAAATTTGCCCTATGGGCAGTTTCATGTGTAACATAAGCCAATGAGTACTTCTCAGAATGGTTTCCTCTTCCATTGAGATAGATCCCGAAAGGAAACACTGACTCCGACTCTTCCCTTAATTACTCATATTCAGCATTTCCTACCATCACTAACGCCCATCTCATTAAATTGAAACTGTCCTCAAACAGTTATGACTGTTACAAAAATGTCACCTAGTTCTCCTTATAATAAAATTCCTCTTGGGATCGAATATATCAGATTCAGTCTGCTAAAGTACTTATTATTTTCCTACTAATTAAAATGTGAATTGATTGCCTGTGAAAAACATGTTCAGTCCAGAAAAACACATCCTTCTGGTTAGCACCTTTTGAAATGGTAAAGTTACAGATGGGAAATATACAATATGGGAACAGTTTAAGTGGGTTTCTCTAAGGCAGTACCAGATGATCTCCTGGTAGTCTTTAGCTTTAAGACAAAGTAAAACCTAAAGTTGGTTCAGTAAAGGAGAACTTGTGGTAGTCAGCTTTGTAAGTGAATATAGTAGATTGGGAACATATGTTTTTTAAGGAAAGGAAGCTTGACACAGTTAAACCTTTCGACACGACAAAGGAAGGAAATTGATCTGAGTGTCTGTCCATAATGTGTCATTTGCTGTGATCAGTCTCTCACCCAACCCTGATCTCTGGTGTCCCTGTTTGTATTGGAGCTATTTCCTGATGATAGTACGTTCCTGTTTGACACACCATGCCTGGGAAAAGGCTGTATCATTTACCCCTGCCCCAGCAGACACAGCTGTAAGACGTCATCAGAACCCTCTCTATTTCCGTTGCTGGGCGTTGGCCATTCCGCAGGGTTTGCGTCTTTATTTGCTTCCTGCTCAGTTAAGGGAAAACCATACTAATGTCCAAAGACTCAGTTTCAAGATGAATTGGCAAAGCTCAGGAAAGGAAGATGAGAAGGAGGTGGAAATATATTTCAAAGTCCAAGATTTTATAATCAGAATTTTGAAGCCTATAGAATGTATCTGTTCCTTGCTACTCAAAGTGTGATCCATGGACCAGCAGCACTGGACTCACATGGTTGCTTATTAGAAATGCAAACCCTCAGACCCCACCCAAGACCTACTAAATCAGAATCTGCATTTTAACAAGGTACACAAGGAATTTGTGTGCACTCTCGAGTTTGTGATATATTGACCTAATTCAACCCTTTTATTTACAGATAAAGAAGCTGAGTCTCAAGGAAGTAGCTTGTGCCAAATCACAAAGTATACACAGCAGAGAGGCTAAGACTAGAACCTTAATATGAATGCTTCGGTTAATCTACTTTCAATGTATGAAAGGAAGACATACAGCTCAAATGCCCCAGGCTCAACATTTCTTCGAACTCATCATCTTTCAATCCACAGACCAAATCAATTTCTCCTTGCCCATGAGAGCCTCCTCACTTCTCTCCTCATCCATCTTGGATTCTGTTACAATCCTCCTCCTACAGATTCCTGGACTCCCCTTGGACCCTTTCCTTAAAGCATCCACCATGACTTAACTAACAACCCACTTTCTCCATATCTGCACCCAAACAGCTGAGCAAAGCTGGATAAATATCACTCAAGTGAACAGATTGCTATCACTTTGCATTTATAATCATCCACCTCAGCTGAGCCTTGGACAGTGTCCGTTAATCTTACTATTTTTCTCTACTAGTGGCTTTTCCATTTTATACCTTTTTCAATTTCCTCAAACTTACCACACCCATTCTCAAGTCATGACTCGTCTTCAACTTCACTGAGATAATAAAAGTAATCAGCTATCAAACTCCTCAACTTCCTACCACTGATTCTAAATCTATGCACCCTCCTGAACCTGCCTGCACCCACCTTCTTCCCCCCTCTCCCTTTTACAATAGATGAATCACCCACCTCTGAACAAAAGATAATTCAGAACGGGCCCTGTGAAACACTCTCCGTTTCTCTGGAAGGGATCTTACTCTATAGATCATCTCTTTCCCCTAAGTATGCCACATGCACACATCCTTGTTCCTGAGCCATTTCGTCTGAACCATATTCAGGTTTATTCTAGTACCTCCCTTCTTAAACAAGAAGCAAACTGGCAAAATTGTATAGACAGCCTCTCTAATTGGATCCTTATTTCAATTCTCTCCTTCACAGTTGGCTTCTTGGAGGAGTGTGTTGCCTACACATGCAGTCTTTACCTTTTCATCTCCCATTCTCTATTTTTCAGAATGACTTTATTGATGCATTATCTTTTTTTTAATATAAATAATAGGGAAAAAAAAGCAAAAAGAAAAAATCACCAGAACTCTCACAAACCAAAAATAATTATCTCTTTTCTCTATGTAACATTTTTCCAATTTATACCAACAAGAGGATGGATAGACAAGGGGTAAAATGTAAAATGGAATGATATTCTATATGCTATCTTTTTAAAGTAAAATTTAATTGTTCTTGAATTTAACAGAAATGTTTAGAGAATTAAATTAAAAGATTGACTCCTTACTTAGAATGATAAGGAAATTAGTCTTTTATAATTTCCTCACATTCTTAGTTTTATAAGTTATATTGTTATTTTAGATTTTTATATATTTTTATTTTATTGTTGGTTTTGTCAAGCTTTTTAATACTGAAAATCTGTTTTGTAATTGTAATCCTCCAAGTATTCAGCCCTAGTTCTCTATTTAAATGTATCTAATCCTGAACACTGATCATTTTTACCATATGTATTCCATTCCTCAGTATGTTTAAATAAATATATTTGGGGCATCTATACACTGGGAAAATGAAAGTGAAAAATGGATAAGATCCTTGCACTTTGGAACTTACATGTTAAAGGGGGAGAGAGAAAATAAAACAAGATACTTTTTCAGATTGTGTATAAGAGCTGTGTACCTCAGGACACATGGTGAATAAGTGGAGAAAATGCTATTTTAGTCAAGAAAGACCTCCATTTAAATATGACATGAGAGTTGAGTCCTGAATAAATTAAGAGTCAATCAAGAAAAGGTCTCTCAGGCCGGCCGAGTGGCGCGGTGGTTAAGAGCTGGCTTGGGACGCCAGAGGGCCCCGGTTCAGATCCCACATATGAGGGCCAGTGACACTGCCCTCTACAGCTAAGATGCTGAACAACAGCTTGACCTAGAGCTGGGCTGCCGTGAGTCGATGGCGACAGTGTGGGCTGCAGCCCCTGCTGCAGTGGGTTGCCATGGGCTACCGTGTGTGGCCGGCAGCTGCTGTGAGTGGCCAGCAGCCGCAGTGAGCGGCCGTCCAGAAGCCAGTGACTGATCTGCCTCGCCCAGGAAGAGCGCAATGATGGTGCCAACATGGGCCAGTGAAGCAAAGTCCTCCACAACTAGACTGAAGAACAAAAGGACAGCAACTTGTCTGTTCCCCTTCCCCCAATTCCCCAGCCCTGTCTCATCCCCCAATTCCCCCCCCAAAAAATAAAAAAAATAAAAAAGAAGACAGGAATAGCCAGGGAGGAAGGAAAAGTAGGAAAGTGTCCTGGAAGCCAAGAGAAGAAAGTGTTTCATGAAGGACAGAGAGGCCACTCCGCTACCGAGACACTGAGAAAAATGAGGACCAAGTAAATATAGAGGAGGAAGTCAAGTTACCATCTGCTTGCTTTTGTTTTATCTGTTATGTAATGAGAAATCATCAACAAAGAGAGTGTAGGAACACTCTCTTATAGAGAATGATACTAAAGATTGGAGGAGAGAGAGAGGAAAGCGTCTAAGTGTCATTTTGAAGAATTAGAGAATAAAGGGAACATACACACAAAAAAACAAAGTATTGTATTCTTTTGAAAATTATGGGCATAAATTTAAAGTAGGACTAGTCAATCCAATTGTATTAGTTACTCCAATCCCATTCAGGTGCTCAAAGTAGCAGATAGTTGGGTTTGATCATGGCAGGGTTTTTTGTTTGAGGTTTTATTTTTTGTTTGGCCAAGTGAATATAATAAAGGGAGAGAGGGAGGCAAGGGGGTTAACATGAATTCCTGGTTTCCCAAGGGTTGATTGCAATGAGAGACCATAAAATCAAAGCCTCCACTATAAGAAATCCCTTTCTCTTAATCAAGCTCCAGCCTTACCGGAAAGGCTGTCGTTCCAGGGAGAATTTGCCAAAAAACAAAATTAAAAGTATTATTCAGATTTTCAAAGCGTGTTTTTAAGTCAATCTAAGCTGGATCCAGAGCGAGTGAGACTGGAAAACTTGATAAATAATGAAAAGTGGTAGGATCAATGCACTGGGGATCCCAATGAGATAGAAGAAGTGGTAGGGTGTGGACGTGAGAGGACGCCAGAGGAACAGTGTGGCCACTCTGCTCTAACTGCTCTCAACTCTTGTACTTTTCCTCTAGGGTCGCTATGATTATCTTCAGCTTTTTCCTCTACGTAAATAATTTGATTTTCATCTGTGTATACTCTGTGCTTTGTTGCCTCTAATTTATGTATAAGTTTTGTAATGATTTTGCTTTGGTTTTTAATTTGTTCCCGTAGCTCTGAAATCTACTTGTGCATTCCATGCTGTTGATTTTTTGTTTTTATTTCTTTTACCGTTCTATCCTTGAATTCCTATCTTTTATATTCCTGTACTTCATAAGGAATTCTTGATCATCATTCTTTTATGACCCAAAGCACCCATGAAAATGTGGACTGAGCTATTCATCTGTGATTTGACCAGTATGTTCCTCTTCCTTCACTCCTTCATCCTCTCCATCTCTTCCCTTCTTTCCTTCATTCCTTTCATTCCTTTGTTCCTTCTAGTCTGCCTTCTTCCCTTTCTTCCTTCCTTCTTTCCTTCCTTCCTTCATTTATTGCTTCCTTCTTCCCTTCTCTCTCCTATCCTTTCTTTCTCCTCCCTCCCTCCCTCCCTTCCGTCCTTCCCTCTTCTCAATCTACCTAGCACCACAGCTTTTTATTCCTACACAAGCTTAAGGTGGATGGCTCTAACCCGACTTCTCGTTGCTCCGATAGAATGCAAGTCAGTTCTCACTTACACCCTTTGCAGCTCCTCTGGGACTGCACTGTTTTCACCTCTGAGCTATAATTTAAAGAGTGAATATTGTATTAGCTTTGTTTTTTTATAGTCTGTGGTACAAGGGGAAAAACTCTGCTGGGTTCTCTAGGGAAACTTAATTTGAAGATGTGAGCTTTTCTATGTTTTCAGATGTTTTCTTCATATCCTAGCTGAGAATTCACTTCACTTAGTTGTGGGTACTATTCCCCTAAAACTATTCCCATGGAGTAAGGGTTCCCAGACATTTTCCTAAGCTGTCTACCCACTTCCTCAGTCTGCTTCTGTACAAACTTCAGGCTATTTATAAGAATCTTCAGAATTTTTTAGACCTACCATCTCTCTTTGAGGTCCAGGAGTTTTTGGACCTATCATCCCTAGCCATGGTAGAGTCTTCTGATCTTTCTTTGACTACCAGGTTTTCACAGAGAGTGAGACTGCAACCATTTCCTTGTTTGACTGCTGCTGGTGAACTTACTGCTGCTTTCTATTACATATGTTGTTTGAGGGACAGAAATTTTTGTGACACACTTTCACATTACTCTCTAACTGGGGAGCACCAAAAATGAAGTCTGCCCTCATAAGCTCATGTTCTAGTGGAGAGAGGCACATATTGAATTAAATAAGCAGAAAAGTTTCAAAGCATCTCAACAAAAATAAAATGCAAGGAAAATAACATCTCTTTAGAACCGTCTCACTATTTTTTACCTTTGTTTTTCCCTGGCTCTATGAGGATGCTCTTAAGTGGGATGTGATGTAACGTTTAATAGAAACATTGCTATTTGGGACAGTCATGAGAGCAATGAGGTTAAACACACTAAACCAGTTCTATAAACTGGCTCTTGGCAGGTAGAGGGAGGAGAGACCTGATTTGTAGGGTTTGCAAATTTCTGTGGTATAAATACTTACACCACGTAATTTCAAACTACAAACAATTTAGTAATCTGCTTGAAAAGTCCTGAATATTTAATAATAGTCCCTTCTGAGTCAATACAAGACAGCAAAAGGCATGGCTTTCAGCCTATGACCGTGAGGACTGCTGCTCTGGCATCCAGGTACCAATCCTTATTTTTGAAGTGGCCATGAGCAAGTTCTTTAACCTCTCAAAGTCTGCATTTTCACCTGAATGATATGACCAATGATACCTAACTGAAGGTAATTTGTGAAGGTTAAATTAGATAATGATTAGTCCATAAAATCTTCCAATTCATTAAGAAATACATGGGAGGGGGAGGCTCTATTGTGAGCTAAGCTCTGAACCAGAGATTTTGAGGGGACTCAAAATAACTGAAAACAGGTTTCTGTATCTAGTCTCTGTGTAATTCAGTTGTAAGGTTACATTTCCTTCTTTGGGGATCTCTTTCTCACACACATACTCATACACGTCCAGTTTAAACTACCTGAATGTTCCTTGATGACAACTCAGCCTCCCGCTTGAGTTCTTACTTCTTTGGACACTCTGACAAGTTTTTTTGGCTCTTGGCCCTACCACTTCCTCATTTGGAAGAGGAAGCTCATAATCAGCGCTCACACCCACAGACCTCACTTGGCTTTCCATGGTAGGTGGGATTAAGTAAAAATATTTACCTTCTTCCAAAGCCTCTGGTCTATTATTATATGTGACTTTGAGAATCTCTCTCCTCAAAGATTCCCAAATAAAGAGATCTGCAAATGACAAGGACAAGATGGAAGTGTGCCTTGACTGGTGGGGCCCCGTGGAGGACACGGTCCTAGCCTGTGCTTTACCTGGTGAGCCAAGCTTTGTCTCCCAAGGAGAACCCTCCTATTGGAAGGCAAAAAGCACTAGGTTTTGATCCAGTGGACCTGGTTTATACAAAGACCTTGATTTTTCTCATTGATTTTTCTCTGGGCATAATAATTATACATACTTCATAGTGAGCATTCATACTTCTAAATTATACATACTTCTTGAGATTTTTGTGTGTAAAATATTCAGTATAGTGCCTGACACACAGAATGTCATAAATACTCATAAATGTTAGCTAAAATTATTAATAAGTATATGTGATTATGATTAAGGGCAGCTTTCCAGTCTTCAAGAAGTTTCACCTAAGACTTTAAAACAGGTGCCCTTACATAAACCTCAGACTCACATTTCAGTATTTACTTCACTGTGTTGTTACTTTTTAATGTATCCAAAAGACCTTTTGTGGTCCTTTATGCTGTTTTGCCTGATAGGGATTTTTGTGGGTGGTTTTGCTTTACAGGTCAGTTTTGACTGTTTTTAAAACCTTATTTAAGATTCATTTGTTCGATATTTTCTGTTTTTGAGAAATCTTTTATCTTATTCCATTATATCCCTTTTATCCTCTTGTTTTTATAATGCGGGCTGAGAAAAAAACCAGCGCCAGGTTGGTGGCCCTGGGAGGAGCTCTTAGGGAAGGCTGGGTCCATTTATTCATTCCACACACATCTGTTGAGTCATGTCTTGTGTCTGTGTGCCAGGCACTATGCTAGGAGCTGAGGTCATGGAGAATAAAAACACAGCCCCTGGCCTCAAAGACCCCCAAAGAGTAGAAGATACAGACAAATCAACTGGTAGTAAATGTATGGTGTGATAAATGCTAGATACGAAAATGTCTATGATGCTATGGAGCCTGTGCGTCAGAGTAAGCTAAACGGGGAAAGTAGAAGATGGAAGGATTAGTTCAGGAGTGATAACTGTGTGACTCAGGTATAGTCAGTCAAGAGGGGGACAAAGGAAGTCCCAGACACAGGCGGCAGCATATGCCTAAGCATTAAAACATAGTCCACTCAGGAAACCATATATAATGGGCCTTAACCAAGGGGCTGAAGGGACCAGATCTGTGCTTCCAAAGGGTCACTGTGGAAGTGATATGGAGAAGACTTAAAAGGGGAAGCCTGAAGATGGAGAGGCCACTTAGTAGGTCAATGCATCAGGCAGAGAATGAGGAGGGTCTAAGCTAAGGCAGTAGCAGTGGGATTCAGGAAAGTAGACGGCTATAAGGAATGACAAGTAGCAAAACCAATAACTCTTGGTGACCAAACACACACGATAGACAAGAGGGAAAGAAAGGTCAAGGATGACTCTTACATGCTCAGGCATCTAGACAGATTTTGGTGGCATTCACTGATAGGAAGGACAGGAGTAAGGACAGATTTAAGGGGGTTATATAATTATCCATTTTAGGTGTTTTAGGTTGAATTGCATATAAAATGTTCAGACCAGACAGAAAGAAGTGCTTAAGAGTGGAGCAAGGTGTACATATATCAAATCATGACATCGTACACCTTAAACTTACCCAATGATATATATGGCCAATAATATCTCAGTAAAGCTGGGGGTGGGGCAATTTATCTAGTTTGGAATTTATGAGACAAACCTAGGCAGGATACAGATGATGGTCAAGGCCACGGACACATAGAGAGAGTAGAATGAGAAGAGAATAAAGGGTCAAGGACAGAAGACTGGGGAGCATGCATACTGAAAAAGAAGACAGGCGAAAATAAAAAGGAACTAAGAAAAACTGGAAGCCATATTAATACTCAAGTTTTTAAGACTCATTTCAGACACCCCCTTCTCCAGATAAGCCTTTGCTTCTTTCTCCCCATCTCGCCACACTAACTGCTTTACCGTTTTGCTCTTAAGCTGAGTTATAGTCCAGCACCCATGACATTGAAGCAGCATTTAGCTGTCTTCTCCCCACTCCAGTCTCCAGCCTCTAAAGCTCTCAAGGGCAACATCTGTGTCTTACTTATCCCAACATCTCTAGCATCTAGGATGGTTTCCAGCACATTGTATCTGGTCCATCAATAAATATTCGTTAAAAAAAAATGAAACCAAGGAAGAAAAGACATTCAAATAAGAAAAAATAATCCGCTCTATGAACTATTCCCAAGAAGCCAAGTCAAAGCATTGTGAGTACAAACAAGACGGTGAATTAGCAAAGTTCTTGGAAAGAAAACTGAATTAACTAAGAGAGGCAAAAATCAAACAATGATACAAGTGCATTAAGACAGTGGAAAAAGAAAAAATAGGTTTCTCTTTCAAAAAGTTTGACAGTGAGGGGTTATGTTACCTCATGTGGTCACTGATTAGGAGAGAGCTAATGGCTCTTGATTTAGAACAAAGTTTTCATAAATGAATTAACACTGTTAAGGGAAGAATAAATAAGTGTAGTAGAAATGGGAGGATGAGAGAAAATCAGTAGAGGTTTTTTTTAAGTTGGAAGATACTTAAACATAATTATGTGCCAAAGGGAAATAAAAACACATAGAATAAAATAGACACAGGAGTCAGAGGCATCATTGATAAAGTGATATTCTGAGAAAGTAAAACAAAAGAAGACCCAGAAGACAGACGAATGAATAAATGTAAAATGAAGGCCACTGTTCTCACAAAAACTGAGGGGAATGGAAGAAATAAAGGCTTCAGATTCAAGTCCATGGGTCCAGAGGAAAAGGAGGAGAAACTCAGGAAAGAATGCCTACTGACCTCCCTGATGAAATTCTGGATGGCATCACCTGCTGAGGGTTTGGGGTGCTGCAGAGGAAGCATTAGGAGACTGTGAAGGTTTGTGTAGTTGCTGTGGAGAAGCAAGAAGTTGCCAGCTTGAAGTGCACAGAAATCTTACTAGAGCAATGTCTAGGTTACTGGTGGCTCGATGCTGCTAACAGCTGACGACTATCTCTGAGGCTCCTGTTGCTGGAGTTATACATGTTTGTATAGCATCTATACGAATAAAAGACTTGATTGGGAGGTGGAGAAGTAGCTGCTGTGTGTAACTGGCTTATAAGAATTATATATATATATATATATATATATATATATATATATATATATATATGAGAAAGAAAACATTTTCCACGTATTTTTAATCCATGTTCTATAATCTAAACAAAAATACATGATGCCTTATCCTTTTAAAATCCAAGTGTCCAAATATCCAAGTACCTACCACCTATATTCAACAAAAGTTATTTTTGCCATATTTTCATCATTTGTTTTAAGAAATAAACAGTGGTGGTTACCAGGGGCTGAGGTTGGGGAAATGAGGAGACATTGGTCAAAGGGTAAAAATTACCAGTTATAAAATTAACAAGTTCTAGGGATCCAATGTACAACATAGTGACTATAGCTAATAATACTATATTATATACTTGAAAGTTGCTAGGAGAATAGATCTTCAAAGTTCTCGCTACACCAAAAAAAAAAAGAAGCTAATCATGTGATGGAATTAAGGTGTTATCTAATGCTATAGTGGTAATCATTTTGCAATATATGTGTATCAAATCAACACATGTACACCTTAAACTTGTACAATGTTATATGTCAATTATATCTCAGTAAAGCTAGAAAAAAAAGAAATAAGCATAACAGATATTTCTGAAAGCTCTTAATACCTTTCCCTTCCTCTCTCCCTAGAAATTACCAGGTTACTTCACCACCTTGATGTTTTCATAATTTATTACCAAAGTATATTATCTATAAGAAATATTGACATTTATTTCACACTATAGTGTATGGTAAAAAATATTACATGTAATACATGTAGTATTGTTTTGAATGTCTTAATTGTTTAAATAAGTGTTATCTTACTGTACATATTCCACAATTTGCTTTTTCACACAACTTTTTGTTTTTGAGATTTATTACATATAAGAGGAAAATTAGATCTAGTATTATAGTTTTAAGTTCCTGTTAGAAGCACTCATTTATTTTACTTGAAAAAATCTTTCTGCAGGGAGAGAGGAAGGTATTAATTACACTTTCCCATTTTAAATGAGCAGTTTTTATATACTGGTTAAATTCATTACAAGAACAGAATGACTAACATAGTTTATGTCTTTTAAAAAAAAAACACAAATCTCTATTACAAATATTTTAACAAATGTAGTTCCTTAAAACAAACAGACATTGTCTCAAGTTTATAAGTCAACAGTCTTTGGACAATAACTATTAAACTTCTGCATATTATAAGAAAGTTCTTTGCTCTTTTAAGTAAACAGACTTACATGGAGACAATTTTATGATAACAAAATACAAAGGAAGCATAGATTAATTTTTAAATTGTGGCTACTGGAATGTAAACATTCTCCAAACTTCTGTGTTATCTTTCTAATCTAAACAAAGAATAATGGCCAACCCAGTGTTTTGGATTCTCAAAAGCACTTATGTCAGTAACTTCATTGAAGTTTCTTATTTATCCCTGAAACATGCGGTTTATAGTTTCAACTATAATTTTAACTGAGGTTGACTCAAAGTATTGGGGGTTAATAATGTCGCACAATATAGAATATTCAAGAAGCTATAGGTAGAATCTAAATCCACACAGTACCAATTTATTTTTGTTCTTTGCAGTATTCCATTTTATGAAGCTCCTACGTTTTAATCCACTCTCTAGTGAAAGAATTAGGTTATTTCCAGTTTTTCATTATCCCAAACAATGCTGCAAGAACATTCATGCATACCCTCTGTGCTTATATGCGAGAGTTTCCCTAGGTGCCTCACAAGCAAAACTGTTGGGTCACAGAGAATGTGCATCTTTACTTTTACATGACATAAGGATCATATCCTTACTAGATATTGTCAAATTGCCCTCAAAAAAGTTCTATCAGTGTATCTTCTCACCACCTGTGTGTGAGACTTCTGTCTTGCTTCTCCACATCCCCACTCACAGTTAGAATTATCAGACTTTAAATTTTCATCATCTGTTTGGGATGAATCCATGTCTTAAATTGCATTTCCCTGGTTACCAGTGAGACTAATCACTTTTCATATGCTTATCAGCTATGCTGGTCTTTTTTGTGAATTGCTTGATCATATCCTTTGCAAATTTTCTCAAGGTTTTGTCTTTTCTTTAAAGTTTTGTGAGAATCCTTAATATATTCTGGATACAAAATCTTTTTCAGTTTTAAGTGTTGCAGAAACTGCCTTTCAGCCTGTTGACTTAGTTCTACCATCTTAATTTATGTTTAACATTCTCCTTTTACTCCTCATTCTCTTATGTCTTCTCCTTTGATGCTTTCTGTTGTACTTATTGTTGTATACATTCTTTTGCCTCCTCTGTGGTTTCAGTTATACATTGTTTCTATTCTTTTAATAGTCACCCTTAATTTTTTACCTAGAGAGTTAGCTACAACGTTTTTCTAGTCAAGTCAGGAGGAGTGGTTCTCAAAGTGTGGACTTGGACCAAAAGCACCAGCATCACGTGGCAATTATTAGATATGCAAATTTTCAGGTCCCACCATAGACCTAATCAATCAGAAACTCCGGGGGGGGGGGGCACCACATGTGTGTTCCAAGTGACTCTGCTGTGTGCTGAAGTTTGAGAAACACTGGCCTGGAATTACTTAACCTCTCTACCTCCTAAACAACCAGTCTTCTTTTCCTACCCAATGAAAAAATGTTGACCTTCATTTCTGTCTCTATCCTCTTCCTTAGCATTCTTACCTAGAATTTTCACAGAGAGAGAATGTGTATGTGTGAATAGTGCCAATGGTTAAACATAACAGCATTTCAAGAATGTTAATTTCTCGGGCCAGATGAGTGGCACATTGGTTAGGAGTTGACTTGGGACACCAGCTCTGAGCAGCAGGACCCTGGTTCGGATCCCACATGAGGGCCAGTGACACTGTGCCCTCTTCAGCTAAGATGGTGAACAACAGCTCACCTTGGAGCTGGGCTGCCATTAGTCGCCAGCAACAGCGTAGGCTGCAGTGGGGCTGGCCGGCAGCGGGTGTGAGCTTTCGTGAGCTGCCGTGAACGGCAGCCCAATGGCCAGCAAGTGACTGTCTCAGCCGGGAAGAGCACAATGATAATACCAACTTGGGCCAGTGAAGCAACATACTCCACAACTAGACAGAAGAACAAAAATGGACAGCAACTTGTCTGTTCTCCTTCCCCAACTCCCCAGTAAAATCTTAAAAAAAAAAAGAATGTTACCGTATTTCCCCATGTATAAGACACACCCTTTTTCAAAAAATTTAGGGTCTAAAAACTGGGTGCGTCTTATACAGTAGTTGTAGATTTCAAATGCCATAGATGGAACTGAGGACAAGCTAATGGTTGGGAGTTTTGACAGTGATGAGGAGTTATATGAATTTTGTGATGAATAAAACTTGAGTTCAATAACTTTATGTAATACATTTTTTTTCAAATTTCGGGCCCCAAAATTAAGGTGCATCTTATACATGGAAGTCTTATACATGGGGAAATATGGTAATTTCTCTTGTTTTTGTATGTTGATCCTTGGATATCTGTGTTTTTGTTTTGGTTTTGTTTTTGGTTTTTGGTTTAGTTTCAGGTGTACAAAACAATGTAATATTTAGCCGTTTACACCTCTCACAGTGTGATAACCCCCTCCCCCAATCTACTACCCCTCTGGCATCATATATAGCTGTTACAATTCCATTGACTCTATCTCCTATGCTGTACTCCATATCCTGTGACATATATATATATATATATATATATATATATATATATATGGAAATAAAATTATATTTGACATTCAATATAATTCAGCCTCAGGTGTATAGCGCAGTGGTCAGATATCTACATATCTACACCTTCCATGAAGTGGTCTGCCTAATAAGACAAGTGCCTGACACCCTACAAAATCTTTACAATAGTATTGATTATATTCCCCAAACTGTGTTTCATATCCCTGTGGCAATATTGTGGCTACCAATTTGTGCTGTCTAATCCCTTCCCCTTCTCCCTCATCCCCACCCCCCCCCCATCTAGCAACCATCAGTTTTTCCTCTATATCTCTGACACTGTTTCTGATTAGTTTGTTCATTTATTCCATTCTTTAGATTGCACATATAAGTGAGATCATATGGTTTTGTGTTTCTCCATCTGACTTATTTCACTTAGCATAAGGTTCTCTAGGTCCATCCAAATCATTGCAAGTTGGATGTCTGTTAATTGTTCTTTCACTGAGGATCTTAAGTGAATCCTAATGCTTGTTTGAAAGTGCCTTTATAGGGTCCTTATTTTTGAGTCATAGTTTATTTGGATTTAGAATTCAATGTTTGCAGTTATTTGCTATGAGCACCTTGAAAATATCACTCTGCTGTAATCTGGCATGAGTTGCAGATGAGAAGTCTGTTTATCTATGGGTATTCGTTAGCAAGGATTCTGTCTTTCTCTCCTGTGGCTTTCAAGACTTTTGTCTTTATGCTAGGAGTTCTGCAATACAATTGGCCCTTGAATAACACAGTTTTGAGCTGTGTGGGTCCTCTTATATGCAAATTTTTTGGTAAATATCTTACTGTTGTCAACCCGCAGTGGGGAGTCCACGGATATGAAGGGCCAACTGTATGCATTGATTTATGCCATTTCATATAGCGGGCTTGAGCATCCACAGATTTTGGTATCCTAGCGGGTTCTGGAGCCAGTCCGCTGATGATACTGAGGGACAACTAAAGTTTTTAAGGAGTCAGAAGTTATAGGTGGATTTTCGACTGCATTGGAGGAGGTCAGCACCCCTAACCCGCACCCTGCCTTGTTCAAGGGTCAACTGTATTATCACCTTGTGTCTACATGTGTACTCATTTCTATTTTATCATTTTCATTATTCTTTGTGCTCTATAAAATGTAAAGATTTGTGAATTTCTTTAACTCCGAAAAGTCCCTGCTGTCTCTTTGAATATGGTTTTTCACCATCCTTTTGTTCTTTTGAACTTCCTGTTGGATATATGCTGTAGCCTCTCAATCCATGTCTCTTTCCTGCTTTTCCTTATTTCTTCTCTTTTTCTCTCTGTGTTGCACTCTTGACGAATTTCTAATACAATTGTCCAGAGCGCCACTTTTTTCTTCAACGGTGTCAGCCTAGAGTAGATCCAATATTTTGTGTATCTTATTCCACTGTCTATATTTTTCACGTACACGATATCTAAATGGTTCTATTTCATATGTATCTTATTTCATTTCTGCCTATATTTGTTTGGTTAATGCTTGTTCTTTTTATGACAGTTTTCCTTTCATTTACCACTGAGGATTCTGAACATAATGTACTTAAAGTCTTTTATATATTACTCTATTTTAATTGTACCTAAAGTGAATTTGTCTCAAATTGTTGGCTGCCTTGTCTATTAGACTAGATTTCTTCATGTTTTAGAATTTTCACTTCAAGCTCATCTCTGGTAAAATCTCTTTTTGTTCTTTACTTTCCAGCCAGTCTCTTACTTCTATTGGGGACCTACAACTGCTTCTCCTCCCCCGTACCCCTGATAATGCAGATGTTGAAGCTCTGTCCCTCTGTGGGGCTTACCTCACTTTTGGGTTGTGAACATGTACAGTGTCTTTCTTTCCTGGGTACAAAGTTTCATAGAAGCAGCAGCCCTAAGAAGCTTTCCAGCCTTCTTTTTTAACCAGGGAAGCCTCACTGAAGGCCCTAGTTTCAAGAAGCCCCTGCCTGCTTTCAGACATAAGGCACAGTGGGGTCCAGTACCAATCCACAGCCATAGCTTTGTTTCATTGCGTTTCTAGTCCGAGGAGATGTTATTCTTTTTTTTTTAATTAATATATCTGTTACTTTTATTTTCTCTTTTTATACTGCTATATGTTTAGAGCAAAAGTGGAGCTTCAAAAAATAAATGTATAATGCCTTCCTAACACACAAGATCTGACAAGGAATCTGCTTTGTTATGCTTTTAGGACCCAGGAAAATCTACAGAATGATGTGGACTTTCTCTCTTCAGTTCGGTGCATAAAGAGTTTGGAAGTTGTCATTCCATCCTAACAAGTTAAAAACAGAACAAACAGCAAAATCAATAACTCTTCTTAGATTCATCAGAGGAGTGAGGTCACAAGGCAAAACACTGCTTCCAAAACAGGACAGACAGACAGAGAGGCAGATACAGAGAATCACCACTCACCAGAGCAGAAACCTCCACAGGAACCAGTACCAGGGTAAGAAAACCTAAATTGTAATTGACAAAGCGCTGGAGGCTCAGGGTAGACAAGTGGACAGTGAATATCAGAGAAAACTTTCTTTATGCTTCCAGCACGGGGAGGGGGAAAGGAACCATATTGAAATGCTCTAGAGAGGTCTGTTCTTAACAAAACTTGCCCTTAAGAGGGCTGTGCTAACCGTTCTTCCTATTTATAAAAGACATGGGTGATGCTGATTTATGGCTAACTACAACAAAAGGGGTGAAGACCGCAAATATATAACTTGGTAGTATCTGAAAAAAAACCTGCCCTCAAGAGAAACGATTTCACCAGAGCCTAACCTGATGGAGAAAGGGCAATATGCAGCTGCAGCTCTTTCTAGCCTCTGGACCACCTAAAGGAGGGCAGAGTGGGGAGCACTGAGAAGCACTTGGGAAGCTCACAGTCCGAGGCCGTGACCTGTCCATAGGGCTACACAGGACCACAGAACATGTCCCTTCTCCCCACACCTTACCATCACATCCCTAAAGGCCTAGGTACTGGAGTTCCTGTTACCCAGTACATCATGTCTGGCTTTCAACAACAACAAAAACAAACAAACAAACAAAAAAACAGAAAGTATGCTAAAAGGCAAAAAAGTTTGAAAAGACAGAGCAAGCATTAGAGTCAGACTCAGATACAGCAGGAGTGAGATCTATTAGGCCTCTTATTATGAGACCAGGAATTTAAAACAACTATGATTAATATGCTAATGACTCATAAAAAAAACATTTAAAAATAGATGGGTAAAGTAAGCAGAGAAATGGCAATTCTAAGAAAGAATCAAAAAGAAATGCTAGCAATCAAAACCACTGTGACAGAAATGAAGAATGCCTTCAGTTGGGCTCACTAGCCAAGCAAACATGGCTGAGGATAGAATCTCTAAGCTTGAGCATATGTCAATAGGAGCTTCAAAATCTGAAAAGCAAAGAGAACCAAGACTGAAAAAAAAAAAAGAAAAAACCCCACAATATTTGAGGACTGTGGAACTACAAAAGGTATAATGTAAGCATAAAGGCAATACGAGGGGCAGAACGATATGTAATAATCAAGTTTGCATCTACATGACCCAGTTTCATCTTCTAAGCAGTTCTCTTGGAAGATAAAGCAAGTGCTCTCACTGTAATTCTTTCTGAAATCTCTTCATAACAAAGTTAGAAGCCACACAAGAAAGGAGTCTTTGGAGTCACATCTTTATACATCAGGGATCAATGTAGAGACCAGACAGCCCATCGCTATAAAGTGATCTGAGTAAGATCTAAACAAGTATTGACAGATGCTCGGCACACATACCAGGTTGATCTGGGTAATCTAGGTAACGTTTCCTAAGGTGTCTCTGTGGCAGCTTGCTCCTTTAAAACAGTTATTGGTAGGGGGAAAAAGAATAATAGGGTCAAATGAATTTGAAAATACTGAATCAAAATTATAGAGGTTTTCAACGCTGTCATGCCTTATGTGAGTGTATGTTAGAGTTGTGTGCTTGGGGTTCTGTGGGAACACAAAGCAGGTGCATAGGTTTATTTTGTTTTTGTGGTTTTAAGAAAAAGGTCTCAGTGACAGAGCATAATGAAGCACTAAACTCCACTGACAGTCACAAATACCCAATGCACCCAGAGATGATGACTTCTGTAGCATTATACATAGAAGACAGTGAAAAAAACTTTCATCTATTAAAGTATTTTGCTTATTTTTAAGTACAAATAAAAGAATTACAGAGGTCTTTTTTTAACTTTAAGACTTTACAATACACATTACAAATTTCTATTTTCTGAGTGTTCCTTGGAACATACACATACTTTGAGAAATACAGGGGGTGCCAAAAAATGTATACAAGTCATCTTTTATTATTGGTATATACTGAGCATTACAATTTTAATACAGTTTTTTCCATTCTTAAAATGTGTACACATTTTTTTTGGCACCCTCTGTATGATTCTAGACACATTCATGGATACATTGTTTAAGGGAAGGTAGAAAAGTTTGGGGGTTGGCAAATTTTCTATGTAAAAGGCCAGATAGTAAATATTTGGGACTTTGCAGGTCAAATGTTCTCTGTCACAACCACTCGCCTCTGCTGTGGTAGCAAAAAAAAAAAAAAAAAAAAAAAAAAAAAAAAAGCAGCTATCATCAACACTGGATACAGCTGTGTTCCACTAAAACTTTATTTAGGAAAAGAGGTAGGGCCGGCCGAGTGGTGCGTTGGTTAAGGACTGGCTTGGGATGCCAGAGGGCCCCGGTTCGGATCCCACATATGAGGGCCAGTGACACTGCCCTCTACAGCTAAGATGCTGAACAACAGCTCGACCTGGAGCTGGGCTGCTGTGGGTTGCCAGCGACAGCGTAGGCTGCAGCCCCTGCTGCAGTGGGCTGTCATAAGCTACCGTGTGTAGCCAGCAGCCAGCGTGAGCGGCCGTCCAGAGACCAGCAACTGATCTGCCTCGCCCGGGAAGAGCGCAATGATAGTGCCAACTTGGGCCAGTGAAGCAACATCCTCCACAACTAGACTGAAGAACAAAACGACAGCAACTTGTCTGTTCCCCTTCCCCCGATTCCCCAGCACTGTTCCCCTCCCCCAACTCCCCAATAAAATCTTAAAAAAAAGAGGTCTGTGGGCTGTAGTGAGCCAATCCCTGTTCTAGAGGATAATGATGATGCTTTGCCACAAAACATTTTTTCATTTAACAAATACTAATTAAGTGCCTACTATATGTGTTATGGCTCCGTACATATTGTTTGATGCGTGAATAGATGAACCTATTGTGTTTAGGGAACTGATACTATACAAAGTCCTGGAACCGTCACCGTTTACATTTACAATACAGTCTTTGACTTGGCTTTTCTTTAAATTGGCATTTTTAATATTGCCATTGCAGAGAGGAGGATACAAACTTGAACTTCTTTTGGTGGCCATGCCAGAGATGGCAGCTAGCAATGGAAGCTGCGTGGTCCCACCCTCAGTCTGCATTGCTAAGTCACTGATACTTCCTGTGTCAATGTGACATTGCCCCCACCTTAGTGTAAGTCCTACAAACATTGAGCCACAATAAAAACATCAGGGAAAATTAACTAGTTAGCTTTTGCTTTAGGCAATGGAAATAAATCCAACACAGTAGCGGTCATTACATAACCATTTGTCTGCGTAGAAATAAAACAAAAGGCAAAGCCAGCCATGTGCTTCACTGATCACTGTGACCCATGTCACAAGACGCAGGAGCCTCAATCTCACTGGAGCCTCCATTTCCACACCCCAAAGGAAGCCACCCAGGCAAGGTGTCCCCAAGTGCACTCACGCTGGTTGTTACATGTTCCAGAATGGGATGGATTTTTCAGTTGTTCAGAGATACAAATTACATCTTTTTCTACAGCCAACTCACTATTCCTCACACTGAACTCAAACACCTGGCCAGTGGCAAGGAAAGACAGAGGCACCCTCTTCTTTTTCAATGTTTTGTTTTGAAATCCCGATGGAAAAACTTTAGTTAGGTCTGTCTAGCCTGCAAAACTTTCCAAACCAAAGCCTTCACAGCTCGATCCTTTTCCAGGCTCTGCTGTAAATCAAGTTAACCACAGGCACGTTTGGGCTTTGTTGAAATCACCACCAAGCCTCCATTTCATGTCTCTTTCCCATGCCAGCTATTTATACTACAGCATTCAGTTATCTGCTGCCTCCAGTTAAACTACGTCCTTCCCTAGGAAAAGAGGACCCCCAAAAGAGATTCAAGCATTGAGCATCTGACAACTACAGAAGCAAAGAGGACGCAATGAAAGGGGTGATGCATGGCCACGATTACTTTTGCAAGCTCTGTTCTACTGTAACCTTTTTGAATAAGCATTTGGAGTGAGCCTGTTTCTGACAAAAGAAACCATTGACGTTCCCAAAGCACTATATACCAAATTGCTGATGTGAAACAATTAGCTTTGTGGCCAGACATTGGGCTCCAATTTTAAAAAGTGCTGTGTTCTTTGGAATTCATTAGGCTTGGCTACCCGGCTGGCCACAGGCTCAGCCACTGGAATGTTGAATAGAGCAAATGTTGCCCTCTGCCTAAGCCATGTTTTTCTCTTCCTAGAATTCCAATGGAAATTTTTCTGTGAAGCAGATTCAAGAGTCAGGATGAACCAAAAGCTTCCTTCTGAACAACTGTCTTCTACTCCCCGCCAACTTCAGCCACCCCAGATAAAAGCAATGTTCTCAGATTGCACAAGCAAATTTGGGGCCTCATAAGGGCTTATAAAAGCTTGAGAAAGTGGGGGCCATTCTTCTATGGGTTCAAATGTCTGATGGACATGAAAGCACATTCCTGGGATTCCCCTTTAGCTGGCATCATTCAGTCTAGCCAGTTCCCGAACAACAGCACAGCTACTGCATCCGCCAACAGGAATTGTCACCACTCGTAAACATTTGTACATTCAACTCACCCCAGAGCTTTAGAGAGTGGGAAATCAGGCATTTGTTATTTCCACAGAACAAACTAACCTTTTGACCTAACAAGGGACAAAAACAAAGCAAAGCAAAATGAAATGAAAAGAGCTAGGTGTGACTGAGAGAAGGCAGAATGTAGAGATAGGGGAGAGGGTTTGTTCTTGGAAATGTGTCATAGACTGTGAAGAATGCCTCACCAGCATTTAGAGCCATTTCTTCTGTTAAATTACTTAAACAACGAGGCCGCCAGAACTGATGTGGCTCTCATACTTTGGCGGCCTACACAAGCAAACCAAAATCTAAGCTTATGCAGCATATGCCTCAAGGTTACAAAACTAGAGCACTAAGAATAACCAATCATAAACAGCCAACTTGGATTTAAGCTATAGCCAATCCATAATTTCCTGACTGTGTGTCCACCTTTTCTTTATCTATAAAAGCCTCTAATGGGCTCCTGGCAGTGGGGCAGTCTTAACTACTTCACAGTTTGGCGCTGCCTGATTTGAATAAGTTTTTGCTCAAATAAACTCTTACAAATGTTAATATGCCTCAGTTTATCTCTTAACAGTTCTGATGTCAGAAGAAGAAGCCAAGGGAGACCCTTCCCTTGCCCCTCTCCCCAGAAAGCACCTAGGAGCAACGAGCAAGGAGGCCGGGGTACCTGCTGTTCCTGCTGCGGTTCTGCCTTCTCTGGAGGTGGTAGGTAAGCCCCTCTCCCATCCTAGCTCCATTGTTTTTGCAGTTATGAACTTTCAGACTCAACTGGAGCGTTTCTTTTTCTAGGCTGGGTCTGAAATCCACCACAGTAGGACTGGGTCTGGGGTTGGACCCAATCAACTGAGAAACCGGACTGGATCCGGGGTGGGACTGGGTCCCACTTAAAGTGAACTGAGTCCAGTGTGAGGCATCACTCAGGTGAATAAAATTTTGTTTTAAGACTACACAAGCAGGTTAACCTGACCAGAGATACGCGCAACCTTAAATTACAGTGGCCACAGTGGAGAACTTTAACCCAGACAAGCTTATCCATTTACGAGGTGCCCTAGGAAAAAAAGGAGTCTGCCAAGTATGCACCATAAACAGTCTAGAGGGGAAATTACTTTTCCTCCTCATAGTTTCTGCTGACTAGAATGGCTCCTTCTGGGACACCCCACTTGCTCCAGAACCTGCAGACAGGACCCCCAGAAAAGGAGGAAGAGCTGGAGTTGTTTCTTCACTTTCTTTCTTCGTAGTACGTAACATAATGGTGGGTCTCATAATCAATGGAATCTTAGAGTTGTTGAAGTATATCTTCTTCATCATGGCTGAGTATCAAGTAGCCCTTGATAAGAGTTTGAAGCAACATGTGGTTCTGCACTTATGATTCCCCCACAGAAACTCATTTTCTTCATGACCTTCAGACTCTCAAATCTTCAGTCCTAACACACACACACACACACACACACACACACACACACACACACACACACACATTCAATCTTATAATCCATCTAAAGAAACAGTCTGCAAAGCATAGTTGTGCACAGCAGCTACATGGGGATTTGTGTGTTGCCTTGCACCCCTCAAGCCTAGAGAGCTTCTAGAAAAACGACTCCAGGTCATCAATCAGGTTTGCTTACTTAATGGAAGAGATGAGTACGAGAACATCATTCCCTATTGGCTAGCCCAGAGAAGCATTAGCTGCTAGGGGTGAATTCCCCACTCTCACAAGTCAGACAAATCACTCTCATTCCTGTACAGAAAGTGGAGTACAGGATAGAGAAAGGTAACTGAAAATGTTACCCTAATGTTGTTCCCGCTTGTCAAGGGGAGCATAAGTCTTGTATTAATTTCCTTGGGCTACTATAAAAATCTACCACTGACTTCATAGATTAACACAACAGAAGTTTACCCTCTTACCGTTCTAGAGCCCAGGAGTCCAAAATCAAGGTATCAGCAGCATTGGCACCTTCTAGAGGCCCGAATGGAGAATGCATTCCTTACCTCTTCCCTGTTTGTGATGCCTACTGGCAATCCTCGACATTCTTTGGCTTGTAATTGCATACCTCTAGTCTCTGCCTGCCTCCATCTTCACATGGCCTTCCCCTGTATCTCTGCCAAATCTCCCTCCCCTCTCTCTTAGAAGGATACCAGGCATTGGATTTAGGGTCCATCCTAATTTTTTAATAATCTCATCCCAAGATCCTTAACTTAATTTCATCTGCAAAGACCTATTTCCAAATAAGGTCATAGTCACAGGTATTGGGAGTTAAGACTTGGACGGACCTTTTTGGGGGAACACCAAGCAATCCTTATGAAGCATGAGAACAAGGATTCTCCACCTACCTGTCTCTATTCCAGGAACTGTGCCAGGCACCAGACATCCATAAATAACTAAAATCAATGCAGTCTCTGTCCTCTGCTCACAGTCCATTCTTCAACTTCCTTACAGACAATGCCCTTTTGGAATGATCTCCTAAAAAAAACAAACAACAACAAAAAACCTATAATAACCAAAACAGGCAAGGTAATGCTGCAATAAAAAATAACCACCAGGGCCGGCTGAGTGGCACGTTGGTTGAGAGCTGGCTTGGGACGCCAGAGGGCCCCAGTTCGGATCCCACATATGAGGGCCAGTGACACTGCCCTCTACAGCTAAGATGCTGAACAACAGCTCAACCTGGAGCTGGGCTGCCATGAGTCACCGGAGACAGCATAGGCTGCAGCCCCTGTGGCAGTGGGTTGCCATGGGCTACTGTGTGTAGCCAGCAGCCAGCATGAGCGGCCAGCAGCCACCGTGAGCGGCCGTCCAGAAGCCGGAGACTGATCTGCCTCACCCGGGAAGAGCACAATGATGGTGCCAACTTGGGCCAGTGAAGCAACGTCCTCCACAACTAGACTGAAGAACAAAAGGACAGCAACTTGTCTGTTCCCCTTCCCCAATTCCCCAATAAAAATCTTAAATAAAAATAAAAAAATAAAATAACCACCGTATCTCAGTGTCTTAAACAACGAAGGTTTGTGTCTTATTTGTGTCCATAACAAAATAGCTGAGAGTCTCTTCTCAGAGAGGAGTGTCAGTTTCACTCAAGGACCAGGGCTCATGTTTCCATCATAGCTAAGGCAGGAAAAAGGTCAATGGCAACACAAATGGTGTCTCTTCAAGCTTCTGCCTGGAATTGGCACCCATGGCTTTTGCTCATTAGCATTGGTCCAAGTAAGTTATGTGGTCCTGCCTAACTTCAAAGGCAGGCAAGTATCATTTTAACATAGGCTTAGACATGGGAAGAACTGGAAATATTCAGTGAATAGCTCTAATAACTACCACAATCATTCCACTGTTTAAATATCTTTAATGGCTATATCTCTCCTGCAGGTCAAAGTTAACACTCCTTAGCATGGCATTCGAGGCTCTGCATGGTGACCTCGGTTTCAATTCTCAGCTTCATTTCTCCCTCCTTCATTGCTCCATACGCTCCAGCTACACTAAGTTTGACTACCCACAATCCCCTGCCATGTCATGCTCTCACTAGCCTCCCAGCCTTGGTTCACACTGTTCCCTTTACCTGGAACAACCTCTGTCCTTATTCATTCTCTAAGTTTTTTTCCTAAAGTTCACTTCTTTGAAGCCCTCTCCTTAGGTAAAAATAAATCCCTCCGTCTATGACCTTGTTCTATTTTTACCTATCTCGTTCCTACATGGATTTATTTACTCAAGAAGCAAGTTGTGTGCCAGGACCATGCTACAGAGTAGAAAAGAGCTTTCTTTGCCCCAGTCCTCAAACATTTATTGGGTATGGGAGAGAAAGAAGGAACAGGTAGTGACCATACAGAATCAGGCATGCCACTGTGGGAAAAATATGAAGTGCTATGGGATCCCCTGGCACAGTGACAATTTCCCAGAGGATATGACAGTTAAACTGAGGGCGGGGTGAGGGGAGGAGGGGGGCATGCATTAACGAAGAAAAGGGGTGGGGAGGAGAAAGATCCGGGCAGAGAGAAAAGCATGTATGAAGCCCAAAAATGAGAAAACATATGGTGAGTTTGGAGAACTGAAAATACGTACTTAAAATATCCAGGGGAAATATGTATCATACACTAGAGCGGATGGAAGACTGAAACCTAGATCTTGAACTGGAGAAAAAGAGAGTGCCTATTTCCCACTTTCATAATTCATCAGGGTAACTGGTTCCTTATTTTGGCCTCCTTCATCTATCAGTTTCTGAGAGAGATATTCCTTTTTGTCTCTCTTTTTAAAAAAAAAAAAGATTTTATTAGGGAATCGGGGGAGGGGAATAGCGTTGGGGAATCGGGGAAAGGGAGCAGACAAGTTGCTGTCCTTTTTGTTCTTCAGTCTAGTTGTGGAAGACGTTGCTTCACTGGCCCATGTTGGTATTGTGATCATTGTGCTCTTCCCGGCTGAGGCAAATTGGTCACTGGCCATTGGACGGCCACTCATGGCAGCTCACGCCGGCTGCCAGCCACTCATGGTACCTCATGGCAGCTCACTGCAGCAGGGGCTGCAGCCTACACCGTCACCAGCAACTCTCGGCAGCGCAGCTCCAGGTCAAGCTGTTGTTCACCATCTTAGCTGAAGAGGGCGCAGTGTCACTGGCCTGCATGTGAGATCTGAACTGGGGCCCTGATGCTCAAAGCTGGCATCCCAAGCCAGGTCAACCAACGCGCCACTCGGCTGGCCCTATAATTTCTCTCTTTTTTTTTTTAAATGCTTTTTATTTTTATTTATTTATTTATTTATTTTTTTTTTTTAATT
>NW_017731494.1:3095570-3162455 GCF_001890085.2 Hipposideros armiger | reverse complement strand
CTGCAGCCCACGCCGTCGCCGGCGACTCATGGCAGCCCAGCTCCAGGTTGAGCTGTTGTTCAGCATCTTAGCTGTAGAGGGCAGTGTCACTGGCCCTCGTATGTGGGATCCGAACCGGGGCCCTCTGGCATCCCAAGCGAGTTCTTAACCATCGCGCCACTCGGCCGGCCCTATAATTTCTCTTTTTTAACAAGGCGATTAGTGTGGGCTGCACATTGCGACTTCCTTCCATGAGTATGGCATGAAAAGAGAGGAAAAAATAATATAATTTACAGGTGAGAAACCTGACACACACTACCTCTACCAGGTGATCAAGGTTATTAACATCAAAGGTCATGTCATGTTAATAGTATGTACCCTTCATACAACGTGATGAGAATGGTACTTTACTTCTATGGTCTTCTTTTCAGTCCAATCATGAGGAAAATATCAGACAGGCTCCGACAAAGGACATTATACAAAATCTAACCAGTACAACTCAAAGCTGTCAGTCAACAACAAAAAAAGAAAGAATAAAGGAAAAACTGAGAAACTGTTACAACTTAGAGGAACCTAACGAGGCTCACAAATGACTAATTAATTTACATAGTTTCCTAGATGGGATGCTAGAACAGATAAAGAACACTAGTTTAAAACTAAAATAATAACATATAAATATTAGTTCATTAATTGTCACAAAGGTACCAACTAATATAGGCTATTAATAATAGGGAAACTGGTTTGGGGTATATGGGAACTTTCTTTACCATCTTCGCAATTTTTCTATAAATCTAAAACTATTCTAAAATTAAAACTTCACTTTAAAAGATATTTTAAAAAACAAAAGATTAGATGGCATGATTTCTAGAACAGTTTTTAGGCTCAGCATTCTGGTATCTCAGTATAAGATCATGAATCTCCAAGGTTAGCAAGAGTAGAAAGAAAATCTCTTGCTAGAGATAGAAAATTGGATCGTGCAACTTCAGCAATATGTTTATATCCATAAATATGTTATTATTTCATGTGTATCCATTGTACCTTGTCTACTCAGCTTTACCTATTCTAGATTGATGCAGTTAGACAACATTCATTCATTTTAACTGTAGTATTGTAGTCCAATGTATGAGAATACTATAATGTATTTGTAAGTAGTCCCTTGATGAATGTTCATGTTTCTTTCCAATTTTTCATCCATATAAACACAGCAACACATATCTCTGCACATGTTTTCTTACACACACGAGCAAGAAATTCATCGGCATATACAGAAGGTGCCAAAATATGTATACATATTTTAAGAAAGGACAAAACTATTAAAATTGTAACTCAATAACAAAAGATGAATACAAGTCACGTTTGGCTTCCGCAATTACAAGAGGTGCTCAAAGTGGTTACCATCAGCGTCCAGACACCTCTGATTACAGTGAACTATTGCTTAAGCAACATTGACCAGTGTCCACTTGTATACATTTTTTTTGGCACCCCTGGTATATAACTAGGGTTGCTTATACACAAAGCTATTAGATACTGCCAATTTGATCTTCAAAGTGTTTGTACCCATTTGCTTTCCAATCAACAATGTATCCAAAAGTTTCATTTTCTCTAGTATTCATGAACCTTTGAATGGTATCTCACTTTTTAATTACACTTCCACTTGATACTCATATAGTCAGACATCTTCACATATAAGTATTTGCCTCTCAGGTTTCCTGGCCTATGAGTTGGATATATGATTCAACTTTTGCCCATTTTTCCCTTTGTTCACTTTTATTTTCCTTAATGATTTAGAGAAGATCTTTATATATTTTTGATACCAATTCTTTGTTGATTATACTTGTTACAAATATCCAAGTTTGTAGTGTGTCTCTTGACTTTGCTTATGGTATCTTTTGTCATACAAAATTATTAAATTGTAATCTACTGGAAATTTTGCTTTTTAATGATTTGTGTTTTTATGTATTTAAGATATCCCTCTTAATCCAAATATCAAAATTATATTCTATATTTTCTCTAAAAGTTTTATAGTTCTACTTTTCACATTTAAATATTTAATACATACGGAGTTTATTTTTCTTCATGGTACAAGGTAGGGCTCTAAATGCATTTTTTTCCATGTGGTAAAAAGTAATTATTCTTACTTTATTGATTGAATAGTTTATCCTTTACCCACTGATTGCAATGCCATCTTTCTAACAGGTCTGTTTCCAGGTGCTGTGATTTGTTACACTGTTTAGGATGCTTATTTAAATGCCGATTTCTGGGTTTCAACCAAAGATTCTAATCAATCTATGTAGAATGCAGCCCATGAATATGCAGTTTTAACAATAAACCCCACAGTCCTGATGGAAAATGGCCCATAAATCATACTTTAAGATGATAATCCTGGGCTTTGAAAAACAACAGAGATCAGAAGAAAATATTCCATAACAGGGATTCCTCCCCTTTTATAACCTGGTCTTTTCCATGTGGTGCCTGAAACCTTAACATTCACTATTCACAGCCCATTTCAATTTGACTCACCATAGTCTAATCAGAAAGGCTAAACTCTTTTCTCTCTAAACTTAGAAACTCATACCAAGCAAGTGGGTCCATCTAAATAGCTAACTTCCCAGGCCGGCTGAGTGGCACGTTGGTTAAGAACTGGCTTGGGACGCCAGAGGACCCCAGTTCGGATCCCACATATGAGGGCCAGTGACACTGCCCTCTGTCTGCAGCTAAGATGGTGAATGGCAGCTCGACCTGGGGCTGGGCTGCCATGGGTCGCCGCTGCAGTCCCCTGCTGCAGTGGGCTGCCATAAACGACCATGTGTAGCCGGCAGCCAGCGTGAGCGGCCAGCAGCCGCAGTGAGCGGCCGTCCAGAAGCCGGCGACTGATGTGCCTCGCCCAGGAAGAGCGCAATGATGGTGCCAACTTGGGCCAGTGAAGCAACATCCTCCACAACTAGACTGAAGAACAAAAGGACAGCAACTTGTCTGTTCCCCTTCCCCCAATTCCCCAGCACTGTTCCCATCCCCCCAATTCCCCAATAAAATCTTTAAAAAAAAAAAAAAATAGCTAACTTCCCCATGGTAATGAACGGTAACTTAACTTCACCCTTGAAACAGGATCTACCTACCACTGAGGAAGGCTCTTTGACCAAACACGAGTCAGGCTCCTGAGCATCTTTCTGACTAAGCTTCTGACCTGGGGCTCTGTTCTTGGGCTATTTCTCGTCCAGTTTTAGCAAGAATCCTGCTGGGTTGGTCAGTTTAGGGAAAATACCCCACCCTTGATGTCTGGTCAAAGTCCTCATCCCCACCCTCAAGATGTTATCACCCTGGCCTGCCTTCAGCAGAATTCCTGTGGAGCCTGAAGTTTCCTCTTAGTAATTTGCTGTCCACCAATCCCCACCTTGCTCCTTGGCTAGAAATCTCCATTTGTCCTTGGATTCGCAGTTGAGCTCATCTCTCTCTCCTAATACAAAACTCCATTGTAATTGCCCCCTTGAATAAAGCCTGCCTTGCCATCTTTAACAAGTATCCTGAATGTGTTTTTTCTTTAACACTGCACACACCAGTATAATCTCTACGTGGCCCTCATCAAGATAAATTTTTTTTTTACAGGATCAGAACCAAAATTTGTTTTTAAAATGTGAGTTTTTGACACCTCAGAGGTTTTCATTTTAAACAGTCAATTATATAATTATGAAAAAAATACATGTTTCAGGGAAACATACTTGTTCTTAACAAAATTCATGTTACTCATTACATAGTCACCTGTATAAAGGAGAAACCAAACAGAAGCAGTATATACAAATTTAGACTACATGAGACATTGTGAAGACTCTTGTTAATAAGCAACACAATACATACTTTTTACACACTACATTTCAACAAATGATGCATCTGTGAATAATATGATAAAGGTCGTCGTAGAGTTGAAGACTTTAAATTCAAGGTCATAGTGAAGACTAAATTCAAGGTCATGGTGTTAAAGACTAATTTCAAGGTTGGTGGTGCTGAAAACTAAATTCGAGGTCAATGTCAGTGATAAAGCTTTAAATTCAAGGTTGTAGTGATGGTATTGGCTGAACTAATTAGTTACCTTTATGCTTCATATTTATCATTTGTCTTCTGTAAGCAGATAAAATAAAGGACCACTTAAAAGAAGCTCTTGTGTTATTTCAAATATGTAGCAGCAATATAAGGATTAAGTTTATAATTTAGAAGTTGACTATCCAACAATTATATTTGTCAATAGTTTTTTAATCTAATTATTTTAGATAATTAGATTAAACATTACACATTTATTACTGAAATCAACAAATTAACTCATTTCAAGGAATTGGAAACAAGAGCCAGAAAATATAGATTACCCCTCCTTCACAAAAAAAAAACAAAAACAACATTGTGTTTGTAATTGATCTTCCTCTGGATAAAACTGCACAGGAAGCCCCTAATCTCTGTGATTCCTAATCTTGTTTATATATAATCTATCCACTTGGATCCTTACTTAGCCTGGCTGGCATATGTTTTCAATATAAAACTTCAACAAAGGAAAGCTGTAATTACCAAATCTCTTCCTTTCAGCTATTAACAAAGTGATTTACAGAAATGCAAGACACTACAAACAAAAGGGATTTTCCAGTGCTCACAGAACACAGCGTCCGGGAAGATATTGGGATACACACGCTTTCTTGTGGCCAAGACCCTGGGCCTGGAATCCAAATGGATTCTGTTTCAGAGCCAGGTAGGGTTACTTATCCAATCTCCATGTTCAGGAGGAAAACCACGGATTTATCCATAGCCTTCCTGAAAATGATCAGGAAGGACTCCGTTCAGATACAAGTCAAATCCTGTAGATGATACTGACTCTATTACCCATAAATGCTAAGCCAGTTTGTGGGTTTTTCCAGATTTGTAACTTCCTCTAGATGGATGGCATCTAGGTTGAAGCAAGCAGGAGGGCAAAATTGCTTTGAACACAATCCAACCACGTCAGGTAAGCAAAGCTTCCAGCAGCACGTTACTTTAACGTTACAGACATTGTGTGGAGATATTAAAATAGCATTGTTGCCTACAAGGAAATTTGTTTCAAACATGAGGATTTTGAATTAGTTTAGCAAGGGCTAAGGATCCTGAGAGTTGGACACAGAATATGTGAGCAGTGATAGGGAAAGGCACACAGATCTGGGAACGGGGTCTTGCCCAGTATAACAAGGCTGCAGCAGTGGACCCTGGGCAGTGAGAAGGAGGTGAAGGGGTGACTAGGAAGAAATGGGTGCAGAAACATGTGAAGGTTTGTTGCCAAAGGTGCTCGTTTTCCAAGCCCACTAACTCAGCTTCCGTTTGTCATACCAACCATCGCCTTGAACCATTTACCTGCATGCTAGCATTTTTCCTGCTTGACAAGAAAGAGTGAAAATATGGGTAAAGTACTCAGAGATAATTAGAAAAGAGTTGTTTTTATTCCATATTAGTTTATGGTAAAAGGGATTAGAAGAGACAAACATTTAGCTGATGTTTTCCCTCACATGAATGAAGACCAGAAAACAACACACAGCAACTGCAGAGCAGAGTGCAGCCGCCTATTTTTATTTCATAGCTGTCTTTCCACATTTCATAGCTCTAGTCCGTACACAGCTGGCTTACTACCAAGGGCATAAATGCGAACCTCAGGAAGACGCACAAACCAATTTACTAAAATAGTATTGCCTGGCTCAAGGTCCTGTTTTCTAGGTACAAACACCTGAGGACGGGCCCTTGCCCTACTTTTAACACACTTCCCGTACTCAGGAGGGGGTTATCACTTTGTGAGGGGGGTACATGTCTAACTAGTACATTGTTTTGTACACCTGAAACTAATCAAAAGAAAATCATAAGGGAGAGAGGAAGAAAAAAAAAAGGCTTTCTTAGAGCATTCTCACTGGGTCTGAAACCTGGCATTATCTTGGAAGTTTGTTTTATAAAATACAAATTTCCTAATCCTTAGCCTTTGAAAATCTACTAAATTAGAATTCACAGATGTCTGGAAATCTGATTTTTTTTGGGGGGTAGACAACCCCCCCAGGTATTGTTGATGACCAGCTTTGTGTGGGAAGCATGGTTATTCTAATTCTCTTTATAATTTTACAAAAGTAATAGTAGTCCCATTTTATATATGAGAAAGCTTAGGATCAGGAGTAGGAAACTGCTCAAAGTACTAGTAAAGAGCCTCAGCTGGCATCAAACCTGGGTTGGTGACCAAAACATCCACCATCCATAACTACAGCATCCAACTGTATCAGGCACTTACCTCAGCCTGTCTCAAATCCACTAACTACTCACTGAGGAGCCATTTTCTTTAGGAGAAGACTGTTCACTCACATGCACATTTTAGAAGCAGGCAACAAGTTTTGACGTGGTCTTTCTTTCAGAACTCCTCCACCAGGCATACTGGGAGCTAATCATTCTCCTTGCCTCCTGAGACCTGTAGATCCTACATTCTCCTGCATCAGAAACCTATCTGACCTAAGCCTTCCTCCCTCAGGAATTGGGTGTTTATAATCAGTATAAGCTGCTCAGAAAGGTGAGAGAAGGGAGACTTGCCAGGCACTCCCAGACAGTGTCCTACCTTCTTTCCTGGCAAGGACCAAGTTCATTATCCCCCAAGTCCATCCAGCCACATCCCACCTTTGCCCTGAAGTTCATGTATTAAAAGGCTTCTGCTTACAAAGCAAATTGCTTATATGAATAAATCATTCTACCGTAAAAAAAAAAATTGCAATTAGCAATCACTGCTTTGATAAATGTGGAATAACTAGGGTGGGTCCAGTTCCATCCAAAAACAAAGACACCCTACGTTTTGGTTACTCTGTGTACCCTGATTGTGGCTGTATGTATATTTTCCTTTAAACTCCTTAAAATTTTTTTTAAAAACTTGCAGAAAACAACACATGGCTGAGATTTCATTGTAGGAACGAATGTAACTAACAGAATCATCCCAATGGTGAGAATTTCAGACACAATGGAGAGAGGACTTTACCACAGGCTCCAAACTTTTGCCCCAGTAACAGCCACATACCGCGCTGTGTATCAGACCCGCCTTGCATTGGTCACCAAAAATTCTGGCAAGACAACGTAGATGGAGTCATTGGGGTTGAAGAACCCCAACATTCAGATTCGTTCAGGCATATTCTCTATTGAAGGAAAAGAGGGAGAGAAAGAACAGGGGGCTCACTACATGCTATGGGGTTCTCAAACTTCACTGTTCCTAAGAAACACCTGGGGAGCTTGTTATCAATTCCCAGTTTCCACTCCCAGAGATGCCAATTTCCCCGTCTGAGCTGGGGCTTGGGATTCTGCATTTTCATTAAGCACCTCAGGTGATTCCGATGAACGTTTTCTCCTTAGTTTTCTGTTTAAAAAGTTTCTGAAACCTTAGGAAAGTTCCAATAACAGTATGATGAACATCAGTATACCCTTCACTGAGATCAAGAGTCAGCAAACTTTTTCAGTAAAGGAACACATAGTAAATATTTTTGGCTTTGCAGGCCACATGGTTTCTGTGGCAACTACTCAAATCTGCCATGGCAGCATGGAGGCCAGTCAACATGGGAGGAAATGAGTGTGGCTTTCTTCCAATAAGACTTTATTTACGGACATAATTTTCACATCATAAATTACTCTTCTTTTGACTTTTTCCAATGTTGTTATATTTAAAGATGTAAAAACCACTCTCAGCCCAAAATTGGTATAAAGCCAGTCAGGGGGAGAGGTCTGGCCTATACAGGTCAGTTTGCCAACCCCTGATGAATCAATCGTGATCATCAAGTCGAAGCTTTTCTGAGGATGAACTTTAAATTTGTTCATCGATTTTCACATCCAGACTAGTCCCATTGTCCATCTTAGGAAATTAAAAAAAGGAAACCTATGAAGTTGTTTTCTGACCCACTCTGTTGTATCTTCAGATATAACATTTTCACAGCTTGCTTGCTATGGCCAATATTTTTGGATTGCCCTGTGGGGCACAGTTCATTTAGAAATCTTCCTAGTTTGGTCATTCTCTAATTTTATCACATAAAAATGTGTGAGTGCCCATCCTCACAAGCCCAGGGCCTAATTAGCATCCTTTACGCAGCTTCTCTTTCATGCTGAAGATAAACAGGGTTAAAAAACCTCTACCATCCCAATGACTCCGGTGATCCCGCAAGACACAGACGGCATTTTGTTATTTGTGAGGGACTGGGGCCTTTCCTTCATTTTTTTCCTCCCTGACCTTTTGTTGAAAATTAGCTCCAGCCCAGACCGTCTGCTCACATTTCTAGCAGACCGGCTTAGTACTAAGGAAGATTAACAGTAACGATACAAGTCTGTTACCCAATTACTCCCATTCAGTCTTCACGTCTAGGGGAATTTCTCTGATGAAACATGGTTTCATAAGTATCTAAAAGCCAAACAAGAATTCTGGAGGGTAAACCCCAATGCTGCATCATGAAATCAACAAACACCATCACAATGGAATCTAATCTAAGTACTTTACTACTAGGACCAACTGGGAAAAAAGCACTTGAACTAATTAAGTGCATTCCTGCTTATTGAAAGGTTTTTCAGCTGGACTTATCCAAACATGATCTCATCTCTTAAAGAATGAACACCTACTTATCTGAAGCATCCAAGCCTCTGTCCATCACCTCCTCATAACAAAGAAATCCACTTAATGGCATGAGGATGTGTTCCCTTCCGATGAGGCTAGAGAGCTGAAGAGTCATAAATACCCGCTTCCCTTCCCGTCTGAACATCAGTTTAGTGGCTGCTTTGGAGTCATCTTCTGAGACTGTGCGTCTGCCTTTCATCTTCTCACAGGCACTCTCGTCTAGCCTCTGAAGATGATATACAGCATGCTGGGTCAGGTGGAGCGGCAGGCATCTCCCAGCGAAGACTTAAAACCCGCGTCGGTGACATACGAGAAGGCTCTGTGTTTCTCATCAGTTGGCTGGTTGTAGATGGCCATATTTCTGGACCTCAACCAATTGCCTCACCTGATGGAAAACACTTATGAACTTATAAATCACCTTTGAATATATTTTCTCAGTAGAAATAAAACAGATTGCTAGCTTCCAGTTGCCTGAATGTGTATACCAGCTTAGATGACCACTTTAACAATTTCAATGATGAAGGACTACAAACTGTATTTAAAAAGTTCTATTAAGACAAATGAAATGCTTTGTTTAGGGCTGGGAATTCTTTAAGAAATATAGAAATTGCAAATAAAAATAATGATAAATGTAATTTTGTGTTTGTCACAAAAAATTAGAGACTGAAGTTAAACAGTGAGCCTATTATATTAGTGCAGTGGTTCCTAAAACTGGCTACATGCTAGAATCACCAGGGGAGCTTTAAAAAAATTCCAATGCCCAGGCTGTACCCCACACCAATTAAATCCGAATGTAGGGGGTGGGGTGACCAAGTGATTCCAATGTGCAGCCTAGGTTGAGGACCTCTGCATTGGAGAATGTGATCCCTGCCCTTCATTCTGAAGCACAGCCTTACAGAATCTACTTAGTGGACAGTTTCCCTTCCTCATTTCTGCCAATAACTTCTTTACAGCTGGAATATGGGGATTAAACACGATAAGATTGATTGGCTGGCTGATTGCTAAATAAACAGTCACACACATATATAAAAAATACATGCACACATATTTTTATTTATTTAACTTAGGCCCTGACAATTAACATACAAATCAGAAAAACTGAGTGCCTTAGAATTGTATTATACATCCTCTCCAAATCTTTAAAGAGCCAAACTCTAGAAAACACACATGAAAAATATTTACGTCATAAAAACACACACACACACACACACAAACTTTAATCACCTTCAGGAACCATGATCCAATAATATATTTAATAGGTAAGATCTCATTCATCGATATACAAAAAAAAACAAAAAACACCCTAAACTTTGATTAAGACGTGTGCCCTTAGGAAGAGCACTTACAGTTAGAAAGGTTTATCGGTAGCACTTTGAGGTAGCATATCTTATAAAGTAACAGAAGTCACCGAGCTGCTCTGAAGTTTCTCCCGGACACAAGAGACAGGCCGTCAGTGGTAGCTCTTGGTAGAGAAAAAGTGAATTTGTCTGTAGTCACTGCCAAGGTCAGCCTAAACGCACTTCCTACTATCTGGCTGTGGCCATCCCTCCACTACACTACCTGCATTGTGGGTTTAGGAAAAGGTAAAGGCATTTTGATGCTTCTTTATTCTTGCTGTGGTGATATCCCAGGCCAGAAGGCAATCTCCTTTTGCCACATGCAATCCTCACTGGCAGGAGATGCATGTGCCCAATGGGAGGGAAACAGGGTGTCATGGCACCTTTCTGAAATTGCCTCTAACAATTTACTTAATAGGGACAGGCTCCCCTAAGGCTGTAAAGATGCTCATTTCTGAATGTTCCTTCCATAATCTGACCCTTAAAAGGCTATCCCTTTTTTCTCCCCCTGAGTACAATATTTTGGGGTATCATTAAGCTTTCTGCAATTTTCTTGACAGGATGGTGAGCAGAAAAGCTTTTAAAAAAATTATACACAGAAACAACAACAAAAAAAAACTGGGCGCAGGAGCAACTCTGAGAACAGACTTCCTTTGTGCAAGTTGAAATGACTTGAGTTTACAGTTCAGGAAAACAGCCTGCGTCTTTTAAAAAAAAAAAAAGTAAATATTCAGCTCAGCTCTGCATTTGAAACACAAATATACAGTCAAAACAGGTTTAGGATTAAAGCTGTGAAAATGGTCCCAACAACCTCAGACCTTGGTGCAGGTCAAAGTTTTGCCCAATGGTCACATATGAAAGGGATGTCTAATCCCTAAAAGCCCTTTTACAACGTACTTCCTGTTGGAAAGTTGAACCCTTAGCAGGAATCAATATATAAATGAATAAAAATAGCACATGTCCAGGCAAAAAACGGCATGAGCTGGGCCTGAGTTGCCACTTAAAACTCTATCATTCAATATCATATAAAATCCTCAAAGGCTGCCCAGAACCATGGCCTAAGGCTTCAAATGAACATGCCAGCCACCCAAATTAACTGCTGACCCAAAGCCAACAACACCACTGAGTATGAGACTTCAAGTATCCAAGGTGCTACAAGAGCCGGTCCTCTCAAGGACTCAGGCTGACTCTCAAGGCCCCCACCCCACCCCAGCCCACCCCACGACATCCCGTAATACAAAAGGTGAAGCACTGCTTGTGGTCACTACAAAACACTGGGGTGGGAGGTGAGGAATCAGAGAACCTCTCTCTAAATATACCAGCCTAACAAATACAAATACATTCTTTAACATTTTGTACAACTAGAAGGTGCATGAGCTGGTATTCAAGCCATCATTTTAAACTCTTTTCTCCCCTTTCTGTATCAAACAGGAAAATGGTTCCATTGGGTTAACAGTGTCATTTTTAAAATGCCATAAATTAAATAAGTTAGTTCACATTTTTCCCCCAGCACTTAAGTTACAGTTAGTCTCTAATGTGCTTTTGAAGTTTGCTTTAACAGTTCTAGGTCTCTTCTGCGGACAGTGCCAGCTCTGTGACAACCATATTCTTCCAGCTGCAAAGGGATGAATTGTTCCACCAGCCCAAGGCCCTCTTCATCAGGACTGGTAAACAGCTTAGTCCACGATGGTTTAGAGTTTCCGCTGAATCCCAAAAATATGGTACTCCCTAAAAAAGCAGAAAAGTTTAATGTGTAAATCTACTATTTCTAAGCAAGGTAATATCGGAGGTAAGCAAAACAAAGATGGCTATAAAACAAAAATCAAAAAACAACACTTCCTTACGTCAGTAACTGAACTCTTACCACCCACCTCGTGCCCCAAATAACAAACCACATCCCAACACACTTCCTCTAACACTGTCTCCTTAGAAATTATCTTCATGATACCCACCCTAACAAAACAGACTCATGAAAACGGTCTGGTAGTTATAATCTATTCTACCATTAAAATGCGTATGTTGCTAGTCTCATAAGAACTTCATAGAAGAATGCAAACACAAACCTTTGTTATAAAGATGCGCTGGTTTGGCTAATCCCAGAGGTACTAATGAATCTGAGATATTCAACTGCTTTATTTCTCCTCTTGTGCTCAACAGAACAACAGACCTGTATGTGAAAGTTAGAGAACCAGAGCAAATTTCAATAACTTAGCATGTATTTATTAGGTTCCTTTCTGAACTGAATTCAGTATGGAAATATAGATAAAAGCAGAACTCAAAACAAAACAACAGAAAGAAAAAACCCGGATGCTTTTTTTTTTTTTAGTTCCCACTTCCCTCTAAATGTAAGGAAAAACAAACGTCATTTAGGTCGATAACAGCAGATGGCTTGGGGTACAGCTCTTTTATGGAATAAACTGTTAACAGGGGACGTGGTTTTGTTTCAGATGCTCTATGTATCTATGTACTTAATAACTGAATAAACACCAATTCTAAACAAAATGAAATCTGTTCTCCATGGTTTGGTTTAAATTTCCATCTTTATATGAAGCATATCAACATGTACACTCAGAGGGGGTGACCGGTTAGCTCAGTTGGTTAGAGCAAGGTGCTGATAACACCAAGGCTGCCAGTTCGATCCCCACATGGGCCACTGTGAGCTGCACCCTCCTTAAAAGAGTCAACTATGACATTGTAGCATGAAAGCAATGTGTAACCAGTTTCCCAATAAAATTTTAAAAAAGAAAAAAAAAAACCACATATATACTCAGATCTGTTTGTGAATTCTCTTCTCCTGATCTTTCTTTCCTCTGCCAATATTATGCTGGCTTAATTACTATGGCTTCATGGTTTATTTTAATATCTAATAAAATAAGCCCCTTATATTATTGTAATTTGTTTAAAAATTGTATTTTATTATTCTCCCACATCAGCATCATCTGTGAAGTACAAAAGAAAGGTAACCTATTGAACACTGATGGAAATGTGTTAAATTTCTATTTTAATTTAGGTAGATTACTGTAAATTAATTCACAATATTAATTTTTCCATCCAGAAACAGGAAGAGTCTTTCCTTTTATTCAGCTCTTCTTTATCCTTTAGTGTTTATTTTCTTAACGTGGGTCTTGACATTTCTTATTAAAATTCTTAAGTTTCAGATTGGTGTGGGGTTTTATTGAAGTCTTTCCAAAGCACTAGTGACTCAATTCAGAGCAGACCACAAGTCTGACCATAGCAACCCTGCAGGACTGACCTTCTTCGATGGGTCACAATGACTCAGGCTAGTCCCACGAGATCACTTACAGATCCCCCTCACACACCCATACCCCCACATGTGCCCAGTCTCCCTAGAAGTCACTGCCAATTGCCCCATAACTTCAAACACTTTGTTAAGATACAATATACATACAAAATAGTATTCCTAACTGTACAGCACATCACATTTTTGCAAACTAAACATACTGTGTAACTGGCACCCAGGTTACGAAACAGCCCTGTAGGTATCTCAAAAGCCTTCCTTGCCTCTTCTTCCTAGAAACAACCCTGTGACTTTTTAATGAGTTGGTTTCAACTTACAAATCTATGGGATACCTTGCAGGACTACCGCTGTTGCTCTAAATATTTATGGTGAGATTTATGTACTGGATTGTTTTAGGTGAAGTAAGTGTGTGTCTTTTCAACATTAAGAAAAATCCTTAAAGAAAAATGAGGCCTTGGAAAGGAATTCCCTACAAGTGTCTTAAACCAGAAGATGGAGCTGTGCGTACACACTGAATCAAATAATCCAATGACTTTATGGGACTGACTGAGATCTGGGTCTATAATGTGTACAGAGCATAAGGGATCAGATCAACTGAGGATGATTCAGTAGCTAGATGGGCCTCTAATCCCTGTGTAGCTTCGTGGAATGAAGGCTCGGGAGTAAATCGAGGTCTGCAACAAGGCCTAGTGGGCAGAAAGGAGCCTGAATTCACCTGCCTGCCTCCAGGCAGGGTCTGACCAACACACACAAAAAAGAAAGGTTTCTCTCCTGTGCACCTTTCTTCAGAGATTAACAAAGAAAACTAATCAGACTAGAGCTCTTAAAAGCGAGACCACACCTTCATCCACTTAAAAATCAATTTACTCCTTCCCAGTCACTTCCAAGTGACCCAGGTGATGACTGCACATCCCAGTCATAGCCTAGTGCTGTCTGAGGGTCCATCCATGGAACAGATGGCTGCAAAGGTAAAACTGTCTATAAAATTGCTTTAAAATGGTAACAAGCCTTTTGAGGGAGTTGGGTACAATGTACAATAGATCATCTTAATACTAAAAACTGAGATAATAATATTCCAAAATACTGAGCTTTTCTAAGAGCCTTCCCACCATTGGCAAACTCTTCTCACTTCTAAGTTCTCGCTTTGATAAGCAGAGGTTTACAATGATGAGCGGCTCAGACCACAGAGGCATCAATCTGTGATGGGGAACGAATAGAAACCTTTCAAGAGTCCTAAACGCCCACAGAGTAACAGGTCACATAAACAAACCAAAGCTCGAGGTGAACCAGGCGGCACCTTTATTTAACGTGGCTTGTCCGTCTACAGAGCAAGTTTCACCTACCTTGGAGGGATGCCTGTTTTTAAATACTCCTGCATGACACGGACATCAGCTAGAGAAAAAAACTTTTTTTCAGTCAACCGGAAGGGAACGCTGCAGGCATCCACAATGAGGAGGAGGACACCCACACTTCGGAAGGTAAAGTCGGTGCCATTGACCTGAAAATACAACATTTTCTACTATCATCATCATGTCAGTGTCTCCAGGATGACTCGGCTTTCCAGCCCCTTCTAAACCCATGAATGAAATTATATCCAGGATTCAAAGTGTATATTCCATTTACTCTTTCTCTGTTGATATTTGAAACTGGGCTGTGTTCTCATAGACTTTGCCTTGACTGGACGTTACGGACTGGATTAGGTGCTCTGAGCACGGCAGCCCGCACTTTGCAGAGCAGGGTGACTGCAGCTTCAAGGCCTTCATTCTTACACAGACTGTCTCATCAGGGTCAAAGCTTTCTAACTCAGTGATCAGGTGGCAGCCTCTATATACTGCAGCTCAGTTCCCTTATTGTCACATTGCCTCAGAAAAATATATATATATACCCCTCATTAGAGTTTGTAACATCAGAGGAGCCAGATCACCTCGTCTCCTTTGTTCCATATATAGCTTCCCTTCAAAATCAAAATGGAGAAGTGGTCATTTTACCAGGAAGTAAGCCACAAGGTATTACTATTGGGTCGTCTGGAAAGTCATGACGCAGTCTTCATTGAAAAACATAGAAAAATATGTCATGACTTTCCCGAAGACCCAATATATGAAGCCACAAGTATATTGCTATACTGTATAGTTTCCTGTCGTCCTCTTTAATACTACAAAATGAGCAACTGCTAACATACAGCAGTAGGTATAAATAAACACTTGAGGAATCTTTGAGGTACATTTAAGTAGGGATATTGTCTTTATTTAGAAGTTGGGTATTTAAAAAAAAATTGTGGTAAGAACACTTAACATGAGGCCCATCCTCTTAACCAATTTTGAGAGCACAATACATTATCGTTGACTATAGGGACAACGTTATACAGCAGATCTCAAGAGCTTACACATCTTACTCAACTGAAACTTGATGCCTGTTGATTAATAATTCCCATTTCACCCTCCCCGCTTAAGTGGGGATATTCTTTTTTTTTTTAATTAAAGTTTATAGGGGTGACAATTGTTAGTCAAGTTATATAGGTTTCAAGTGTACAGTTCTGTAATACGTCATCTGTATATCACATGGTGTGTTCACCACCCAGAGTCAGTTCTCCTTCCATCAGCATATACATTTGATCAAAACAAAAAAGAAGTGGGGATACTCTTAATTCACAGTTGTTAAAAGTCAAATCTATGTTCTGCAGGTGGAGGGTGGTGACAGTTGTACAACAATAAGAATGGACTGCGTACCGCTGAACTGTACACTTAATAATTAACATGGTGAATTTTATAACACAAGGAAAAAATGGGGGGAAAAAAAGGTAGGACTTAATTTTTGTCACATTTATGGGCAGTTGTGATTGTGTTGCCCACTACTTAAAAAAAAAAAAAAAAAGAAAAATACTGAGCTCCTAGAGGAGCACCATGAGGCTGGGTCCAGGCTCTGGCCAGAAATACTTGGATGGCTACATACTTGGTACCCAAAGAGCTCTTTATATCGTGATACTCAGGTCAACTTGATTTTGGATTGGCCACATGCCAAGGGCTGGCTACCACTGGCTAGCTTGGCTCTTAGCCCAGATTCTAGGGTTGACTTCCATTAGCCCAGCTAGAAAACACAACTAACATTTCGTGTCTTCACTTTCCCTCCTCTGAGGGAGCCAAGCAACCTCAAATAAACGGCCAAGGAAAAATTTTAAACCTTCATTCCCCACATCTTCAACAAACAAGTTGGGAGCTCTTTGAAGTTCCACAAACCGAGGTTAAACACAGTTTTCTACCTTGACTGCCTGGGGCAATTACTTTTTAACCAAAGATGCCTTTTCTCTTACAGAAACGAAACCTGGGTTACCTGTAACCTTATTAATTAAGTAAATGTAATGTGAACAAATTTTAACATTCACCTAAAAGTAATCAATAAACACAGTCTACTGAGAAAAACATGGTTTAATATAGTTATCTAATTTATTTAATACAAATGTTTAGGAGGTATTTATACCTCTAGTGTATTGCTCGCCACCAGCAACCAAACTGTGATTACAAACAAGTGACTGTTGACAGAGATAATTCAAGTCACCAGGATGAAACGTAAAAGCTGAGGCAGGATGCGTATCAGATGGTACTTACGGAGATGACAGACAGGTTTCCGCGCTGAGTCTCTGCTTTACTGGGTGACTGGAATTGCACAGGGAGGTAGCTTTTATGAGGATCACTAGTAAATACCACCTAAAAAGGGAAGAAGTGCCATGTTTATGTCAATGCATCTTCCTCTAAAAGGGTGCCTCAAAATAAACTCAATTCTATCAAACCCAGTAGGTGTTTTTCCACTCTCCCCCCAGCGCCCCCGTCCTTTTGCATTCGCATACTTCATATCCTGGAATTCCATTTTTTGATATAGGTTTAATACAAGAAGTGTATGTTCCTCATTTTCTGGAACAATCCCAGTTTCAAATAATTGTAATCTTGTTAATAAAATCAGTTCTACACCTGACTAAATAAATGTGTTTTATACGTAAATCTTTGTAAATATTTTCTGCAAAAAAACAGTCAGAAATCTTTTTTGGACCAGTTGCTGAATCAAGAATCAGTCACTCCAGGGCTGAGGAAAGAAAAGTAGATGACAAGGCGTACTCTGTTCAAAACCTTTTAGTAGCCTTGTGCATCACCGGGTCTAAATTCCTCAACCTAACCTACCAAGTATCCCATAAATCGAGACAACCCTGATATACAGGCCCCAATGTTCCATCACACTCAACAGACAGAGCAGTTCCCTCACTTTCCCACCAGCGCTTCACCTCCTTTCCTAATACTCTGCCTTTGCAGGTGCTATTCCCCTGCCCAAAATGCCCTTCCCTGTTTCCTTCTACTACCCCAATTACTCCCAGTCTCCAAATTCCGTCTCCTCCCTAAAGGCTCGCTTCTCATTCAAAAGCACTGGTAACTCTCACACAGCGGAGCATTTCAAGTATATGTCCTTATAAGCTGATGCCAACAACTTCATTGCAAATGCAAATAATCATCATGATACCAAGAATTCCAAAGCTGGACTTTTAAGTCTCAGGTTTGGGGTCAAAATTTCATGTGAATTTTCTTACAGACTCCTAATGTGTTTGTTTTTGATGTTCAAAACCAAATTTCCCCTCAAATTTCCAAGTTAAAACTGGTGGTCCCAGATGCTTCAAATACTTTGCAACTGCACAAAGAAAGTATTCAATACATTTTAAAAAAATGAATTCTAATCAACGCTTTAAGCACAAAGAATAAAGAATGCTAAACATTAATGCATGGAATCGTTTAACAAGCTAGGCCTAGAATATATCCAATGGTGATTAAATTATTTATAAATAATGTTTATTATAATTGTTATTATAAATTATCTAAAGCCTGTCCAGTAATAAACGATTTTCTTAACAAACTCAGCTTGAGAATTAGGCTGGAGAATTGATTTCCCTACAAAGATTATCTAAAAATGTCACTTTAACTGTCAAAACTACATGGGGGTTGGCCGAGTGGCGCGATGGTTAAGAACTGGCTTGGGACGCCGGAGGGCCCCGGTTCAGATCCCACATATGAGGGCCAGTGACACTGCCCTCTATAGCTAAGATGCTGAACAACAGCTCAACCTGGAGCTGGGCTGCTGTGAGTCACTGGCGACGGCGTACACTGCAGTTCCTGTGGCAGTGGGTTGCCATGGGCTACCGTGTGTAGCCAGCAGCCAGCGTGGGCGGCCAGCAGCCGCTGTGAGCGGCCGTCCAGAAGCCGGCGACTGATCTACCTCACCCAGGAAGAGCACAATGATGGTGCCAAATTGGGCCAGTGAAGCAACGTCCTCCACAACTAGACTGAAGAACAAAACGACAGCAACTTGTCTGTTCCCCTTCCCCCAATTCCCCAGCACTGTTCCCATCCCCCCAATTCCCCAATAAAAATCTTTAAAAAAAAAAAGAATTAAATTATACAAAAAAAAAACAAGAAACAAAAAAAAAACTACATGGACAGGCAAATACACATATGAACTTCATGTACGTGTTTTTGTTTTTGTTGTTTTTTTTTTGGTTTTAGTCGAATTGAAGAATAGAGGTAGCACAAGCATATGAGACCGAAACTGTGAGAGCGAAGTTGCGTGATAACATTATTATATATGATAATAGGAAGCATAAATTCATCTTCTTCTCCCTGCCCTACTGCCACCAATGGGAACTTAGATAAATTAGAAATAAAGAACCTATGCAATGCAAGACGGATTTATTGTTTCCTAAAATCACTTAGAATGATAAGAAAGATTTAGAGGCTTCCTTCATATTAATAGGCAGTATGCATGTGTGTGGCAACTCTTGCTTTTAAAAAAATCCCCTAGTCCAGCGAAACTCAAATGTGGACATATAGCAGCATGACCTGCAGGGCTTGTTAAAGCCCAGATTGCTGGGCCTCAGCCCCAGAACTTGGTCAGACTGGGACGGGGCCAGAGAATCCCAATTTCTCACAAGTGCCCAGATAATGCTATTGCTGCTGGTCGGGGAATCGTACTTTGAGAACCATTTTCCCTTAACCCATATTTGTTTGTATAAAGATTAAATATTAATTAGGGCAGTATTAACTCTATACTTTTTTTTCACTTGGAATTGATCTGACTTCCCATGGAACCCAAGGCCTGATTTTTAATTATTTATTTATTTATTATTTATTTATTTATCTGTTTATTTATTTTGACTACTCTAAGTCCTTTATTTTCCACATAAATTTTAAAACTGGCTTGTCAATATACATACAAAATTCTGGGATTTTGACTGCATACTGTGGGATCTATAGATGAATTTGGGGGAGCCCAGGCCTGATTTTAGTTCGTTTTGGATTTGCTTTCATTGCCATGTTTTTTCCAAATCCAGAAGGAGACCATCTAATTAAGAATATGTCAGGAGAAGCATTTCACTTTTAGCCAAAGTCAATTTGTATTTTTAACTACAGTAAATATAAAAGCATATGCTTCAAAACTGAGTGGCTTTCCACTTAAAAAAAAAAGGAAACAATTTCCATATGATTGCATTTTCAGAAGAGAAATTTCACACTGCCAATAAAACAAAGTATTTTTCTACACCACTGCCATGTAAACCCAGTAGCGATACTGCAACCGAATCTCATCTGAGAAAGACGACAACCAATAAATCCATCATCCAGGGTAAACTGATACATCACAGGGGAAGGTATTTTTATTATAGCTTAGATTAGTTTGCTTCTTATAAGCACCACATTCTAGAATGGGCCAAACCATGCAATGTTTATAAACTGGCAACACAGATGTTTCCAAGAAAAATGCATCTACTGCAAAGAAATCTTTTGACTTTTTCTCAGGTCACAACCCACATCTCTTCCTCATTTACCTGACGGGTCCCACAGCCTTGACAGAGTCCCTTGAGCATGGCCGGCATCCGTTTGAGGGCTGACGGCTTTCTGTAATACTGGGGATATGCTTTGGCCATGCAGTTACTGATGTCTTTCGAGTCTGTGGTTGCATGGATCCTGACTCGTTCACATCCCTGAGATGAACAGTAACTGTGGCCATCCCTGTGGCCTTGGGCTTTGAGATACAAAAACAGCAGCCTGCAAAAACAGAAACCAATCCATTGGGTGTTAGACTCAAAAACTTACAAAAATTCCTCAATCAACTCAGGACCAAAAGGGATACTGCTCCAATAAAGTAACATTTCCTTAAAAGAAAAATAAATTACAAAGCTAATAAAGTTGTTTCCTTTCTATCCTCCTAGGATCCTAAGTCAAATGCAATACTCCTTTAGAAAATATCCTGATAACCTGATTCAGTCCTTCTAGAAGATACCAAAGCTGATTTCTGGTTTCAATTAGTTCAGTAGGTTATTTGGGAGGATGGAATTTGTCTTGGCTAAAGAATTCCTTGGAAAACTTTATACTTGTGTTGAGTTTAGTATTCAATAAATTAGCGTGGTATTTTGTTTCTGTTTTGGGTTTTTTTGTGTTTTTTTTTTTGGCTTACAGATCATTTTGGTTTAAGGCACAGAAAATAATAAAAACAGCAACTTTAATTTATTTGGCTAAGACCAAGCTATGGTCTCAAAACAATTCCCGTGGTGTTTACTAAGAGCAGATGAGCCTGGGGTCGTTCTGTCTGTACTTTGGCCAAAATCAAGTGAAATGAGCAGCCGCCCCACTGACTCTGAATTATGCCCCTACTGCCAAGATGAATGGAAAAGTAACTTCCAGGCAGCAGTCCAACATCCGTCAACAAACCCAGTCCTAAACCAAAGGAAGTCAAAATTCTAAGGGATTTGACCAAATGTAATGGATTACTATAGATCAAGAATCCACATTTTACCATGAGGTCAATGGACAATGCAAAGTAGCAATTATAAGGTAAAAACCAGCTATTGTCTCAACATCCAGTAACTTTAACATATATACATAAGGAATGACACAGACCTGATTAGGCATGGGCTTTTTGGCATATAATTAAAAGCATCAAAAAGAACAGAATTAAAAAGAATTAGAACCTCAAAGGCCAAAAGATTCTAGAAATATCCAGATGATGAAACATTTCCCATATTTTTAGACATTTAATCATTAATTTGTGATCATGAGACTGTCCTTACAAATTTTGGGTGTTTCATTTATTTTTGTGAAAAATCAACTGGAAATGTGGAAGTTTTGTCATCTATAGAGTAAAAGTCCAAGTAGGTTAAGTCTAATTAGAAATTGAAAATCAAAGACAACTATGATAAGAAAAGATTTAAGCTGATCACATTAGCTGTTGGAGGGGCCCCGGAGGGCAAATAAGTGGCATCTAATTCAAAAGCTAACAAAGAACTTAACTGAACCCCAACCTCATTCCCCCAATCAAATGTACCACCCTCTCCCCAGTGTGAACGTCTGTCTTTCCCCAAACATGCCATGCCACATTCTTCCATGCCTCCATGCATTTACCCACACTATTCTAGGGACACTTAACCCATCTCTTTTTCTCTCCCCTACTCATTCCTCAAGAATTCATCCCAGTGTCACCCCCTTGAGATGTCACTGGTTACCCTAGCTGAACTTCTGGGTTACCTCAAAAGGCACACTGAATATCTCACTATAGGACCTTTAGCATTTAAACCTTTCACTCTTCAATTACCTGTTTTACATGCCCACATCCTTCAATGGACTGTGAATTCACAGAAGAAATGCAGCTTATTTACATTAGTATCTTTATGATACCGAGACAATGGCACATGGGAAGAATGTCACTTTAAGGAATGGCTATTGAAGGAGCATGCTACTTGCTGGAAGAGTATAGGAGATCAAGCCTACCATCACCCAAAGGCAAGGAGACTGTAACTGGATAAGAGCAGACAAAGCCAACAGGACCCCAGGAGAACAGGATTAGAATTAAAAAGTAGAAAGACGCAGCCTAGAGAAAGTTGAAATCAAATATGCCATGGTTATACAGTGATTTTTCAAAACTCAAGGTCAACTTGAGAGATAGCCTTAAAGAGAAAAATAAGCTTTCACTGAAATATGAACTATATCGTATGCAAATAACCATCTTAAGTCTTGTTATGGAAAAAAATTAGCTTAATGTTCAATTGGGCCTACTGGTTCTTTATCGACAAGGATAATTTCTCTCTCTAAATTGCCTTAATAGGTATATGGCAAACATCTTGACTCAATTCCTACTGCCAACTATAATTATGCGTCATTCGAGTTCTCCTCTAAGCCTCTAAGTGATGAGCAGAGAATTATCCACATCAGCTGCTTTTCTATATAAAGAGCTGTCACATCACAGTCTATTCTTAGTTAGGTTGAAGAACTAGTAATTTCACCATTAAAGCAAAACAGCAATAATTCTCATTCAATGGTTGCACTGAATTACCCTGTGCTGGAGTCAAAATAGAATTTCCTCTCAGACTGTTTCCTCTGCAATTCTTCCAGTGAATTCACAGGCTCGTAGTCTTCCATTTTGGATAACGAGCCATTGTGCCGCTGTATAAAGCCAAAGATAATCTGAAAACTTGTGTTTGGTGGATAGCAGAGGCCAACACGAATCCAGTCATTCCTATAAAGGAGAAAAAAATTTTAAATGAATTCAAATTTAAGCAAATGTATTTTGAGCATTACGGCATATGGAAATTTTAGCCATGATTTCCTCCTCCTTAAGTATCTGCTGTGTATCAAGCCGCTAACAATAAAAGTCCTAAGCCCTGGCATACTAGTCAATCATCCACCTTTCATGTTCTCCCAATATCTTTTACCAATATATTTCCAACAATAATATGGATTACAAAAAGTTCTTGGTTTCAACCAGGCTTTCAGGAATGTGAACAGAAGTACGATAAAATGTAGTTAGACACTACAAGTGGATAATAAAATTAAGTGAGATGGATGGGCATGGGTGTACTAAGATGGAAGAAATACTAATAGCCTGATAATGGAAAAGTACACTGGTAAAATCTTTCCAAAGAATTTTTTTGCTCATATACATATCTTTAATATTCCTATGTCTATATACATGAATTTTAGGAAAACATGCAAATTGTCCATCACATATATTTTTTATCTTTTATTATTACATTAGGGTTAAGTACCTAGTGGTAAAATTTCTGGATATAAAGGTATGCGTATTTTTAAAGCTTTTGATGTATGCTACCACATTGCCATAAGGTTTTTTTTCTTACCTCAAGTCCTTAGATATAAAATTAATAGTTTTGAAAAACCATTAAAAATATGTCCCTGTTTTTATCATTTGCTTTTTAGGAGGCATTTTTAAATTGTGGTAAAATACACATAATATAAAATGTACCACTTTAGTCATTTTTAGCTCTACAGTTCAGTACATTCACATGGTTGTACAACCATCACCATTATTCATTTCCAGAACTTTTAAATCATTCTAAAACATTTTTAAATAATATGTAATAAAGCCTGAATATTGTTCACACAGGTTTCACCCAGTTAATTCCACTAAATAATTAGAAATGAAGGCCAAAAATGTATTTAAAAAACATGTTCTCTGCAGTATCCTTTACTGCAGCAAGGCAGGGGAGAATAGGAGAACCACCTAACGGTTCATGAGGAAAAGGGAATAAATCAGTTTTGATGTATTTACTCGGTATATGCTCAGAAAACCCTTGAGGGTGGAGAGACAGAACACTATAAATGTTTATAATGCCTCACTCTGATTAGAAAAATTATTCTAGGTTATTTCAATTTTCTTTATGTTTTCCTATATTTTCCTTCTTTTTGTTTAATGAATACATATAGCTTTTAAAACTTTTAAAGTGTTATTTTCAGAAGAGGCACTATGACAAAATCTATGACCTCTCTATCATCATATTAAATCTGGAAACTAAGATTGCCCCTCTCTTCCTCTTGTCTCTGCCCATGATGTCATTTTTACAAACTTTTAGCTAATTAAACAAGAAAACTCTGACTGAACTTCAGGTGCATGTGGATTTTCGAAACTTCTGGTTTCAGCTTTTTTTCCCTTTAAAATGCTTTCACTTGCTCCGCATTTGTTCAAAAGTTATGCGTCATACTTCCAGAACCCTATATACCATTGGGTTGTGATACCTCGTCTCAGATTCATAACCTGCCAGATATAAGTTTTGGATTACTGATCCCTCTTTGATATGTCTCTTCAGTCCTCTCTGACCATGGTTTGTTTCCTTCACTGGCTTCTCTGCAGCTCACTGATGGGAGTAGTAATATCAGGTTGGTTTTTAGAAACCTCACCCTGGACACAACATGAATGAAGGATTGGAGGTGGGGAGACCAAGCAGGCCCCAGACAAGAGGCAATAATGGCCTGAACTCAAGGCATAAGCAGTGTGGGGTGGAATGAAATGGAGAAGTCTGAACATTAAAGAGACAGAACCAGCAATGTTTGGTCACTGATGGGATGGAGAGATGAGGGAAAATCAAGAGTTAAGGATGATGATTAGGATTTCTGGCTTGGTAGGCTCAGTAGGTGGGGGTGTGCTTCTCCAGCAAGGACAGAGAAGCAGCAGCAAATGTTATAGGAAAACAGCAATGGTTCTGTTTCGAGCATGTGCCAGAGACCTCACATCTCAGAAGGAGGGCATCCACCCTGATGTTCGCTGATCCTTGAAGATAACCTGCTTAGAACTGACTTCCTCCACGCTCTGTCCATCTGTGTTAATTTCAGCTGTGTGCTTTAACAAAGTTCTGAAAAGTTGGAGCTTTATGGCCAGTCAGGTAAAGAAGCCGTTTCCATTTCTCAGGCAGATCTCTGAGCAGTTTCATGAAGTCCCATGAGTTAACCATCACACATACATAGATGAACGCTGCCTTTCAAAATAGTCCCACCCCTCCTTTCTAACATCATCTCCTGTCACTTCCCGACACACCCTCTGCTCCCAACACACTGCATCCATCAGTCCCTGAGCAGAGCTAGCCCTTCCTCAGCTCTATTGCTTTTGTAACAAGAGCGATCACTTAGTTACCACTTTCTCAGTACAGCCTGGCCTAACTCCCTTAGGCAGGATTAGTTGCTCTATCCTTGGTCCACTAAAAGAGAGTATTGGTTTATTGATTTACTCGAGTGTTTTTCTGTCTGTATACCGTGAGCTCCTTGAGGGCCGGTGCTTTTCTCACTCATCATTACATCCACTGGCACATAGCAGTAAATGCTTGAATAAATTAATGTACAAATAGAGCTTTTGATTACAAGTAATATTATTAGGACAGACAACTGAGATATCAAGGGATAGAAAGATGCCTTCAGGCAGGAGTGGCAAATACCTGGCATTCACACAGCTCTTACACTCCTGCCCATAGCAGACATTATTAATCCATCACATCACTCTCCTCTGTCAAGTTTAAACTTGGCATCAAACATCTTTTTATTTCTCAAGTAATCAAGTGCTCAGCTGGAACACCAGATAAAACTTCTTCCCATCCCAGCTATGAGGAATTCAAGTCTTCAGCAAACTATATTAAAATCTATTGATAAATGGCTCTCTGTACATAATAACTTGACCACAAAGAAACAGAAATGCTTTTAAAATGAAAGGATTCAATTTGTATAATCTCCTAATTCCATCCACATAAAATACACAGCCTCCCCACACGAGAAGCAAAGCACATTTAGTCAGTATTCTTTATTAGCTACAAAGGAGATGTGTTAGGCTGTTCTCCACTAAATTCCTACTTGGTCAACTATTTAAAATAACAGTAATGAAAATGTACTTGTTGAAGTTTATGAGGTATAGAAATATAGTCTTCGGTGCCGGCCCGTTCCAGTGGATGGTGTAGCCCTTCTCCAGCATAATCACAGGCTGGTACTGGGAAAAGGTGGCCCTCTGGTTAATGCCCCGAAGTATCATCGGGTGGGATGGGTACTCGTCTCGTGCGATGGTCATAGTCAGGTTCTGAGTGCTCCACGTCTGCACATAGATCTTCAAAAAACAAATTAAGAATGAAAGGGAAGAGCATGAACATTTAAAGAGCTGAACAAACGTTCCCAGCACAAAGCCGAGGGTCTCTGCTTTCAATTTCAAAAGAGAGATTCTGTGATCGGTGCCAGGCTAAACGAATAAGTAGCCAACTTCATCCTCAGCCACACTTACAATGAAGCCTGCTTAAGCTGAAATGGTACAAACAGACCACACAATCTGCTGGCCAAGATCACCATCATCTCTCCCACCACCACGGGTCAGCTCATGCATCAGGATATAAAACCTCTGTGACTTCTGTGGCCTGTCAAAGAAACCCCTCAATCTAAAGAATCCACATATGAGAAACTAGTAAATTAATGTGAAAACTGATACCCACTACTCAAGTCTGAGAGACTCCTCTAAAACAGAGACGGAAAATGTAAATATCTTAGAGTTTTGGCTTTCAATTTTCCATGGCCTGTATCAGCCCAAGAAGTAATTTTTCACCTTCGAAAAAAAAAAAGGGGGAGGATGGGGGTGGGGGTTACAAAGTGCTCTGCAAAACCTGGAAAAACATATTAAACTGAGACAAATTTAAAAGCTCTGAATTTATTCCGGTGGCATTTGAGCCCCTTGCTTTGCCAAAACAAAACCTTCCCCAAATGCATCTTCCAAAAAACAAACCTCTAAACAATTTCCTAAAACAAATGAGTATCCTGTAACAGGCTTCCCCAGAAGTATTAAAACATTTGCAAAACTACTGCATTTAATCCACAATACTTCTATTTTTCTCTTTCTGTCATTTCTACAGTTTTGTCCATATTGACTCCTCAATTATACAACCTTTGAGCCAGAAAAACTTCTTACATTTCATTCATGTTTAACTACTTTGATATAATACTCTTCTCTCCTGACACCACTTAAAGATTTAAAATAAAGAGATGGGAAAGATATATTTTGAGGCTATTATTTTCATTTAAATATATATTTAACATATACTTTAATACTATATATTTATTATTTATTTAAATATATTTATAATATATAGTTAAATGTTTATATTGTATACAATTAGTTTATATATAATAGGTTATATAAATATAGGTTATATATAATATATAGTATAATAAGTATAATATATAATAGGAGATATATATATATATATGGATATGTATAAATATATATACATATTCTCCTGCCTTCTTCCAAATCCAAGAAGGATTTGAGGTGATACATGTAACCTTATGTTACCACCTTTCTTCCTGAGCACCTTTATCCCTTGGGTCAGCAAAGAGCAGACATTCCATTAAAATAAATTTACAAATAGCTAAATAATGCACAGTGGTAGTGTGGCAAGAAAACCTGGCCAGAGACTCAAGAAATATGGGTTTTCACTCCAAATATATCCCAACCATATTTAACCAAGCGCAAATCATCTTGCCTCTCTTGGAGTCACGCTTCCACTTGTTCAACTGGTTAGGAGTTGGGGAGCTTTAAATAAAATTCTGTGAGTCCACGGTTCGTAACAAATTTTGTCTTTTGCTTTTGTCTCCTAAAGAAGATCAAGCTTTGGAAAGTATCCCTCATACGGAAGAGCTGAGGAGTTGTCCTCACACATGCAGGGTCAGGAGGCGGGAAGGAACCGCACCAGGGTGCACTCTGGCCTACCTGTGCATAGTTCCCACTGCACACCGCTGCGTTCCACTGGCTAACATTCACACAGCTTGGATGGCGGATCAGGTAGTTGTCCATTCTTCCCACATAAGCGTCTTTGTATCCTGTCACAGAGCCATCGACGTCGTGAAATATGGAGTTCTTATCACCATCCAGCTCACAATCTTCAAACCAAGGGCCAGGCTTTCCAAAGAAGACATTCAAAGACACCTGACAGCAGTGAAACACAAGGACATCACAACATGAGGACTCCTGCCATCTCGGCACCTCCTGCAAGGATCCAAGTGCACAGCCATTGCAACTGCTTCAAGGTTAAAGCAGTGCTGAGTTCATAGTCGTCGACCCTGACGCCCAGTCAATCGAGGTTTTCGATTCATTATGACATGCTTGTAGGAAAAAAATTCCCAATGCCTTGTGGAGTCCAAGTGGCAAGTGTTAAACTCCATCTTTGGTCTTTTCCCTTTTTTATACTTAAAAACTATTATCAGCTCTCCAAATAAAACTAATCTGTGGTAAGAGAAATTAGAACAGTGTGGGACGGGGAACTAAGCAGTCACACATATTTGTTAATTATAAACTTTACACTTCAGATCTGTGCATTTCTCTCTATGCAAATTCTACCTCAATTAAACAAAAGTCTATGGTAATCATTTTACTTCACTCTAGGTGCTTAGCTACTCGTTCATATGACTCCTCCAACCAAAACATAAATAGCTTCAAACTGAAACACAGTTTAAGTGTTGCCTTGGTCTATGCCTGGGTGAACACTGAACTCACCAGAATGTGCTGAAAAGTGTATGTTGCTTTCTCTCTCCTCAACATGAACCAATCCCAGCTCAGTAACATTCACATCAGGGAGAGTTCATTTAAAGCCTTTACTGGGCCGGCCGAGTGGCGCGTTGATTAAGAGCTGGCTTGGGATGCCCCGGTTTGGATCCCACATATGAGGGCCAGTGACACTGCCCTCTACAGCTAAGATGCTGAACAACAACTCAACCTGGAGCTGGGTTGCCATGAGTTGCTGGCGATGGCAGGTGGGTTGCCATGGGCTACCATGTGTAGCCAGCAGCCGCTGTGAGCAGCCGTCCAGAAGCTGGCAACTGATCTGCCTTGCCCAGGGAGAGCACAATGATGGTGCCAACTTGGGCCAGTGAAGCAATGTCCTCCACAACTAGAGTGATGAACAAAAGGATAGCGACTTGTCTGTTCCCCTTCCCTTAATTCCCCAATAAAAATCTTTTTAAAAAATTTAAAAAAATAAAAAATAAAGCCTTTACTGAACACATAGCAGCACGCAGCTGCAAAGCAGGCTGCAAGTGACATGTTTTCTAGTCTTGAGCTGCTTCTTACTAGTAGTAAATTACTAATGTTAAGTGACTTAAGCCACGCAGACACACCTTTAAAGTGCTTTTATGCACTCATTGCCCTGGGATGTTTTAAAATCAACTGAACATCTAAATGATAAGTAACTCAATGGAAAATCAGAGATGTTTGGGACAAGTGGCGCTGGCTTCTTAGTTCTAGGCTTTTACTCTTTTCCCTTGTCCCTCTTCTGGTTATATCTAACAGAAGTTTAGGGCATATTTTCCACCTTTTTTAGGTAGGACAAATTTGCAAACCATTCCCTTTATGAACTATTCCCAGAGCGTCACCATTATAAGGAACTCCGAGCTGATGAAGCACTAGACTTACAAGCAAACAACATGAATTCGCTCAGGCTGTTAGAACTCTAGAATTCTACAACAAATGCAACATCTAACAAACTGATTTCCAGTATGAACCATGTCAGTGGTCACTAAACTCTATGCATGGAGAGGTCCTGGAGGCAATAAAGCAAACTCCATGCTAGAGAACTGATCCAAAACCCACCCTATTGATTTATGTGGGAAGCTATCTACTAGTGTACCCCTTCCTCTTCCTCTTCCTCTGGAGTCATGTGGCCTGAAAGAGAATCAGCCAACTAAGCTGACTTCCCAATTTGCACCTGTGCCTCTGGTTCCATGCTTCATCTATTTTAGAAAACCAGATATAAACTCTGGTAAAATATTCCAAGATCTATTTTAAATTGGGCAAACGGAGTGTGCCTGTGGGTGTGACTGAGAGAACTATAAGCCACCTTCCAGGTGTCGCGACCTGTGGAAGCCTGGTGAGGGACGGTCTGCGACTCAGTCTCTCTATGTCACTGTCATCTTGGAAATGGCAAGATGGGGAAGCATGTAAATAGACTGTCCTGTGTATTCGGGGTACAGAACGTACTGATGAAACTACTAAGAACACGATTTCTATGGGCTACTGCACTGTGAACAATTATTTCTAAATAGTCTTTGCAATCATCATAGAAACTTTCCAACAGTTTCTATTAGAAATAACCCAATTTGTTTCACACCACCCCAGTATTCCTCTTCTTTCCCAACCTTTTATCTGCTAGTTCCTCAGAATTGACCCCAGACACGTAAAATGCCAGGCAGAACACAAATTTCTTTGTGGATTATTACAACGAATTTCCCAAAATCGTGTGTCCTCTTGTTCCCATGAGGCTCTAAAATCCCCATCCCTGTGTCATCACTCTGTCATTTTACCTTACAAGATATCACTTGAAAGTTAAAAAATACCCCGTGTCATATGGGACTTCTATTCTTATCTTGAACTCAACAGGACAGGGTACATGGAATTAGGAGTTGCTCTTGCATATTTTTTCTCCTCCTACTCATAAAGACTTAGGTACAAATCCTTTGTGTTTTTGTCTTTGGGAATGTGTTATCCGTTCTTCTCCCACCATAATCACTATGTATGAACCATAAGAACACACTTACATGTGGACCAAACTTCACGAGGGAGATATTATTCCTGGGGGTTATCTGCCAGGAATTCTTCATAAGGAAGCCAATAGCACTGGTATACCTATCTGGAGTTGGCACATATTTTTTGAAAGTGCACCTGGTGAGATGAATGGGCCCATCATAAATCTGAAAGCCTCTAATAGGGAATGTCCTGTGGAAATACAAGATTTTGTTTAATGCACATGGGCCCCTCCCCTTAATAGCACTTTACGCACATATTTGCTTTATAAATACCGTTGAATATCCTGTATGCACTAATCACCATTCTACAATACAGTGGTAATGAAGACGAGATCCCTGATCAAATAAAACATACATTATGGTGGGGAAAGCAAATAGAAAAATGAAAGATAATTACAGATATGTGCTATGGAGACAATAAGACATAGCAATACAATAGGCTGGGTAGGAGAGACAGGCTGGTTTAGATAGAATGGAGGCCTCTTGGAAGAGATGACTTTTGCTTCCTTTAATCACCTCAGTTAAGACTTTTTATTTTGTAGCTCATATATTTTAGTTTTGATTCCAAAACCTCTAGCATGAGAACAAAAGATGAATCTGTGCTTAAACAGAGAGAACCTCCTTTCAAGCTACTAAATGATAGCAATAAGGTGAAATGATACACTTAAAAGTATAAAAGTATAATTCCTGAAGGCTTACTATGTCAAAGGAGTGAGCTAAATTGAGAAATTAGTTTTAGTCATTTTCCTTCTTTCTGTTCAAACACAAACTCCTTAATCATATATTACGAACCATAATTAACATAAAAAAGCCCATAATACTCTGGGTCCCTTAGGTTTCTCCCCTATTAAAATCTTTGATGGCATTGCAGAGGATTTCTATAGTAACTAATTAGTTTACAACTTGGCAGTGTTTTACAACAAAAGCATATATGCTAGCAAGAAAATCAAATAGCCTGGTTAAAAAAAACCTATGCATGTTCATGCATTTCTAAGTATATATCCAAAAATAGTTCTCTCCCATAAAAAAAAAAAAAAGGTTATACATATACAGTAAAATCAAAACTGGATCCCCTGACCAATGAGGAATCTTTGTTTTGGAAAATCCTTCTCAGCAAAGAAGCAATAAGCATTTTGAAATAACACTGGAGGCCAATGTAAAATAAAAAGAATGAAACTGAATTGGCCACCATCATACTGCAGCCCATATCCCAACCAATACAGCTACTTTTCTTTAATCTACATATCAGAAGAGGCAGCTATAGCCTAACTGTGAAAAGCACAGCAATAACAGGGTTTGAATCCCACCTCAGCTATTTTCATTAAGTTATTTATAAAACGGATGATGACAGTACCTACCTCATTGGGCTTTGTGAGGATTAAGCGAATAATAAAGTACTGAGAACAGCGCCTGATACATCATAAGCATTTAATAATGCTTATTTATTAAAATATTAAATATTAATATTTATTAATATTTTATTAGCTTTTATAATTTTTCATTAGCTATTAAAATTCCATGAAGTTTCTTTCCTAATGGCTTCCATGGTCTAACAGGAGTTTTACACACAGCATAGCATATAATGACATTCAGTATTTCCCAAAAACAAGCACAGGTGGAGTGGAGCCAAGGCTAGGTCACCGTTGGCCAGAAGCTACTAAAGACCTTCTGCCAACCCTCACCTCTTGGCCCTCAAAGCTAAGCGTCTGTTTGTCCCATCCCCCTGACCCGTCCTAGCCCTCCAATGTCCAGACAGAACATATAATGCTAAGGGAATTGATGCTTGATCAATTCCTTCATTGGCTCTGAGGCACGGCCTTTGGGACACTGGTTTTTCTCTACCTGGTTTTCTCACAAGTAAAATGAGAACAGCTCTAAACTGTCTCAGAACTGAGGTATGGATTAATGAGTTAACAGTTCCCTAAAAGCCCTGAAGAATCTTTCTAGTGCTAAGTGCTATTTTAATGACTCTGATTATTTTGACAGAAAACATGCCAAAAGTCTCCCCCGGACCTATTTCAACATCTGAAACACTGTTAATTATACAGTGGTTAGGTTTTGAGTCAGCTTTGGCATCTATCAACTCTTATTTTCTAGGACTCTTTTCAATAGGTAATTTCCTTTTTCCAGTGGCTATTTCTGAAAACCAACATCACAAATTGAGGGAAAACTGACCTAATGTCATAGTTTACAGTTTGGCAACTTTCTGTGGCTCAAGAAAGGAAAAAAAAAAAAAAAACCAAAAAACACCAGCTTATAAAGGCCTTATACAAGAAATGAGAAATAAGAAACGAAGTGTGATCACAGAATATGGTGAATGTTTAAATTAAAAAAAATTTATTACAGTGAAAGACACATTGCCATTAATCCCTCTCAAAATACTCGCCCTCGCTTTGAATACACTTATCACATCATTCTTGCCACTTTCTGAAGCAGTTTTGAAAGTCCTCTTTCATGAGTGTCTTTAGTTATGCTGTTGTGGCTGCGTCAATGTCCTGAACCAAATCAAAACATTTACCTTTCATGGTTTTTTTTTACTTTGGGGAAGAGCCAGAAGTCGCACGGTGCCAGATCTGGTGAATAAGGTGGATGAGCTCACACCGTAATGTTTTTATTTGACAGAAGCTATGTGTGACACGGAGCCTGTCCATTCTGATCAATATATACAGTGAATGCTGCTGCCAAATACCATCCAACAGAAAGGCAGGGATCTTCAATACGGGAAGTGGGGTGTCAAACCTTAGTAACAGTATGTGACAAGTTTCAACTTGTTCTTTGCAGTCAGTAGGGTGTGAGCTAAGTTGAGAGGTGTGTTTTAAAGTGTGCCGTAAGTCATCCTCCATCATGACAATGCTCCATGTTACATATTGCTTCTGGTATGGTAACTTCTGTCAATTAAAAAATTACATTGTGTCCTCATCCGCCTTATTCACCAGATCTGGCACCGTGTGACTTCTGGCTCTTCCCCAAAGTCAAAATGATTCAGGACATCGAGGCAGCCATGACAGCACAACTAAAGACACTCAGGAAAGAGGACTTCCAGAACTGCTTCAGAAAGTGGCAAGAATGATGGGATAAGTGTGTTCAAAGCAAAGGGGAATATTTTGAGGGGGATTAATGGCAATGTGTCTTTTACTGTAATAATTTTTTTTATTTATACATTTACCATATTGATTGATCATACCTAGTAGGTTCCTTCACTATAAAATTGATAATAAAATCTATAAAGTGTTTAGCAGTTAATGCTCTAGAATTTCAGAGGATAACACACAAATAGTAACAGTGATAATAACAACAATAATAATTGTAATAATAATAAGATAAGGTGGGAAAAGTTCCCAGTAGCAACCAATCCATCCAGGATGATTACAGAAACTTCCAGTAAGGTTAGGTTTTCATTTATTGTTTAAATTTAACGCTCCACTGCTAAAGCGATGCTTACCTGTTTCTGGGTAATGTCCGAGGTTTCTGGTCTATTCCTCCAGTGCCTCCATACTTGTTCTGACCCCCCTGAAAGCCGTAATTCCTGCTCTCCCCAACAAAGAGAGATTCAGATACCTCCTGGCTGGAACCTTCATCGCTTGGGAAGCTTCCATCACTGTCAAAGTGAGAATAATCATTAACCACGCATCTCCAGGAAATTTAAATTGACCCTCAAATGAAGGCAAGCTATAACTCAAATAGCCAAAAAATTTCAAAGCAGCCAGTAGCTTTTACTAATACATACTGAGTCATAAAAAAGTGCTTCTAAACTGTGAACATACCTCTTATAAATTAATACAAATTAATTGTATTGTAATTTAGTGGTTTGTAAATTATATTTAAACCAATAAAATTTAATTTAGCAGCAAAAACTAATTATTTCAGTCTCAAGCAACAATATTGCACAGCGGGAGATAAACTTGCTCTGAATACAACAGTTAGGTTAAGATGAGAATAACTTAAGATAGGTTAAACCATGTTTAAGAGAAGAATAACTTATCTGGAGACAAATATATAACATAAAAAGATCAGTTCTTAAATGCCATTGAGAAATTCGACCAGCTTCGACGAAAGAAGGTATTTAATCTGTTCCTTTTACTCCCTTCCTCTTTATTCCCATACTTTTTAAGCTTTTTATCTAATGCTCAAGTGTTTTCTTCTAAGCAAAAACGTGTTAGGTCTACCTTTCTGTGGAATTCCAGCTACATTATTAACCTACTACTTTCGTATGAATTCAAATTAACCAATTAAAAAATGTATTTTTGGCCCTCTAATGGTATTAGGAATCATGTACTCATTTTTTCTAATGCTAATAAAAGATATACTATTCCTGTGTTAGCAAAAATAAATAAATAAATAAAAATCAAGGGTTCTTTTACCTACACCTTCAAATAATCAGAGAAGTATTTTTAAAGTAATTACAAACCTGGCAAAAGTCAGTCCTATTCCATTATCTGCAAATCTATAAGAGGAAAGAAAATGAGGGAACATGTTAATTGACCACATCATGTAAAAGGAGGTAATTCTCTCCATATTTAATTATCATGAAATTCAGGAGGTTCCAATAATGTTTATTCTCCAGGAGCACAGCGAGTTTCACTTCCCAATAACTAAAAACACAGGCTCCACAGTGAAGACACCTGGTTGAAATCTCAGCTTTGCCAATGACTAACTGTGTGGCCTTGGGCAAGACCTCTCTCAGTTTTCTAATGTATAAGTTGAAATAATAATATAACCTTTCTCATAGAATACTTAAGAGCATTAAACATACTAATTAATTTCAATTATTTAGAACAATGCCTGGCACATAGTAAGCAGCATATAAGTATTAGCTATAATTATTATTTTAAAAAACAGTTAGCTCATGGTAGTCTCCTCAAAACTTTTCAACATGAATACCCAAGCTATTTCTACAGATTTATTTTAATATCAAATTTTTTTACATGACAAAAGGCAGAGATGATGTTAAAATGCCAACAAGCTAATATAACTGCTGGCTAGGAAAAAAAAAAATGGTTTTCTAGCCTCCTGAACACCAAATCTTAGCTTGACATAGATCAGACATCTCCTAAAATTATACAAATGGAGAAAAAAATGAGATGTTTACTGCCGCAAGTCATGTTAAGACATAAGTCAACAAACTTATTAAGGTAGAATTCACAACTTTTATTTTGAATGGCAGTGAAAGAGCATCAAAAAATCTTTTGAGTTTCCAAGAGGAAGGAAAAAACTTCAGGTAGTTTCAAAAATCTTTATTTAGCTCACTGACATAGACTATGTTTGTTATATAAAGTTAAATTCTCGGTTTCTGTTCAATCTCATCAAAAAACTCTGTCACTAGACAAGTTCAGTTCCAATAAAAGCAACCGAATGAGACGATTCTAAACATTTACAGTCTGTTAATGCTAGCATACTTCCTCTGAGCTTGTCCTGTCTGTTAGTAACAATAATATCATTCCAAAAACCACCCCTGTACTTTTCAGTCTACCAGGTTTTTCAAAATAGCCTAAAAAAAATAAATACATCAGTGTCATCAGATAATAACTTTGTAGCGAATACCCACGCAGAATTCTGAACGACAATGTCTCCCCCTCTGACCCAAGCTCCATGGTCATTATTTTTAAAAGCAATAAGCCTGTCAATTAAAGCAGCAACACGTGGCTTTTCAGGGTCACCATCCTGATGAGGCCGAAACCTTGGGGTTGAAGGGGGGGAAAAAGACATTTTTTTAAAAAGTAATAAAAAAATATAAAAGTACTGAAAATCAGTTATTTACAATTGTAAGCTTAAGTGTCAAAAAGCAGGATTTAAATTTGACTCCCCCCCAAAAAAAAAATTTAAGGCACCATTTAATTTGATATTTCAAATATTGCAAAAAATAATTACATTTATTTACATAAGTTTACAGAGAACTACTTTTATATCTTCTTAGTTATGTTTTTAAATCAACTAATATTATAGAATGGACATTGCAGAACATTCTAAACCCTAAAACCACTCTTTGTTTTAAACAAAAAACAAAACAAAAAAACCTCAGACCACAAAGTTTGGCATGTTTTCACAAAATTCTTAAGCTCCATGATACTAATATAAACTTACTGAATAAATTCATTATATATTTCAAAATACATATACTGGAACTGAAGTATTATCTGAGTTGTGTGCTGGTGAAATGTCTTAGATATAGAGATAAAACTGGGTTTAATATCTTTAAAAGGCCTAAATTTAAAATACACTGTATTTAATTAACTTATTAATTATAAAGACTGAATTTTACCTTTGCTTTCTCTTCCTTCTAAAACACTTGCAAGGACCTTCATGAGAAGGTCAAAAAAATTGGTGTCAAAAACTGTCCACTACAACAACTTAAATAAATAATTTCATATGGCCACCTATTTAAAAATAAGATCATTGCTATCTTAATCTTACAAAACTGAAGAAGAGGTGGGGGAGAAAAAAACTAGACAGCTTTTCAAAAACCAATACACCAGGTTGAGCTTATCAATCATATAATCAAGAAATATCATTTGTACAAATGCTACCTCCACAGTTGCTGGCACACAGTAGCAGCTCACTAAATGTGTATGGTGGGAGAATAAGCGATGCACAGAGAACAAGTGCAAAGGTCCTTAGGCATGAGCGGGTGTGGTGTGTTCACGGAACCAGAAATTTGGCTGGAGAGTAAGAGGCAAGGGCTCAGAGAGGCTAGAGAGGTAGGCAAGTGCCAGGTAAAGATGTGGCTCTCTATTCTAAATGCAATGGGAAAAGCAGAAAGTAGAATGGTCATTGCCAGAGACTGGGGGAAGCACTGGGGAGGTGACAGTCAAAGGGTACAAAGTTTTAGTTATGCAAGATGAATTGTAGAGATCTACTACACACAGCATAGTGTCTATGGCTAACAATACTGTAGGCTTAATTTGCTAAGAGAGTATGTTTTATGGTAAAAGTGTTCTTACGAAAAAAAAATTTTTTTTTTAAATTTAAAAATGATAATAAAGGAGGTGGAAGGAGACTTTGGGAGGTAATGGATATATGTCTATGGCCTTGATGGTAATGATGGTTTTATGGGTGTGCACTTATGCCCAAACTCAGTGAGTTATATACATTAAATATGCACAACTTTTTACATGTTAATCACACTTCAGTAAAGTGAATGGATGGATGGATGGATGGATGATAGACAGACGGATAGATATATACATACATACATACATACATACATACATACATACATACATACATAGGTAGGTAGACAGATGTGATGGATAGTCATCAGTAACATAGAATCAGGGAAGTGAGGACCAGATTTCTTTTTCTTTTTTTAAAACTGGTCACTAGCTGCAACTTGGTGAAAGTACTGTAGAGAATAGACTATGACGAGCCCAATGTGGAAAGCATTACGTCACCCTTAGATTGTGTATATGACTCCTTACACTAAATAACTCTAACCTAACGAGGAAAAAGTCTGACTCTGAGCCATCACCCACTCTTCTGGCATTGTCGTTGCTGCCAAACAGCTTTGTCATCATTATATAATATCAAGCAGATGGAAGAGTTCTGGAAAGGAAACTACACAATGTTCTAAAGAAAGCCAAAAAAAAAAGGACCAATAAAGCAACCTCTAATTCTCTGTTGTAGCTATCTCATTTTTTCTGAAATTCCTATCCATATATAAATCAATTGTTGGCCACTTGCTTAGATACCCTATATTTTCATCCTCTTCCCCACTTGGTGTGCAAAAAATACAGTTCATTTTCCCAATTTCTCATCATCCTCATTTATGAGTTTTCAACATCCTTCCAAAACCCCTCCCTTAATTACTCTCTGCTTTAAATGTGCTAGTTGGTTCTCGTGCTTTTTCACTTTTAGATGAAATTTCCCAATCTCAAACCAAGAACTTTCTTGAGTTAAAATTTCACATCTTTGGATTCCTGTCATTTCACATTCAAGGCACAGGGAAAGGCACATCTGATTAACCATTGAGTCAACTTCCTCTGTGATGAACAGACTGAGTATCTTCTGGGTCCCATGGGCCTAATGTTTAATTCATTGGCTGGCTTATTACTCACTTGTTATAGTTTTATCATTTTTACTCATGTCTGGACTGCATGAATGCATACGGGCATATTCTATACATCAGTTTAAACAAAATTAAATGTATACACCAGCTGCCAAATGTCTTTTTACTCTCTTCTATAATCAGTTCTTTTCAATAACAACTTCCAAATACAGTTTAATTCCTTACCAATATGTATGCATTTATAAATTGGTAAGAGAAATAATAGAGAAAAGAGGGAAAATCACCATTATCATATCACATACACACCTGGTTAAAAAAAAAAATTTCTTAGGCCATTATGGATAAATTGTTTTATTGTCAAGTCTACTTAATATATCAATGGATTCTGAAATATATTTTCTTATCCATTCATTCATACACATACACCTAATTTTTTAAGGCAGGGAAGAAGGTCAATTTTATTGTTTAAGAATTATTCTATTAATATTAACTTAGCAAAGTACACATTACTAGTTTTACCAGTTATAATGAACTCTTTAAAACAAAAAAAATAGTAGCAGCAACCATCTAGCAAAGATTTCTTTGTTTTGTCAAATAATATTCTCTTCTTGGTTCTTAATTTGGCATCATCTCTATGCTCCTTTTTCATCTTGTTTATCTCCTCTAGTTTCCCGCTTCATGTCTTGCTCAGCTCTTAGGTATCCGGTACCTTGTGCTTTATTTAATAATGCCCACAGTTCCGCAGTTTCTCAAATGCTGTCTGTCTGATCACTGCTTTAAAATATTTCACACTGAACTTGCCCTTTAAGGAATCTCGATGAGTAATTTTACTAACTATACTTTCCCCAGTTTCTCCCGAGCTCATGACTTACTACTGTGTCACAAGGATCCTACCTCACACCTAAATTGACTCACTGACCGACCCACAGTGTGGCTCCTCCTTTATTTCCTTGTGAATAATCAAGCCTGATATCCTTTTCTTAGATGTCTATCAACAGACTATTACATCTAGTACCCTTCCAACTCCGTAAGGTGGTTAATCAACTTGAAGTGTGGAAAAATAACATGCGCACAGTTCCTACTGAATGCGACTTCTAAGCTGCCACCGTTTCCAGAAATTCTTATTTCCATTGAAGACATTTTATTTATTTTGGCTCATCTATAGCATGTAAAAGAACTCAGTTGAAATGCTGGTCCATATCCCAACCACCGGCTGTGGTTGTAAAGGAGAGTAACATAAAGCCCAACTCTGATGTTAATCTGAGACTACAAATGACTAAAGCAGAACTAGCTTAATCATCAAGTTTGAGGCCTTTCCCTTTGAAACAGAATGAATGCAATGTTCCATTCTGACCACTAACAATGAATTCTATATGCCTTGGTTTTCAGGGATTATACTAAAACATTTCAGCTTAACTTGCTTTTCAATGAATCATATTCTACTTTAGGCCACAAGGGGACCCTTTTTCAACATTCTCGCTCTTTTTCTCCCTCTTTCTGCAATTCTAACATCAATTTACAACTGTGAAAAGGGGAAAGCATTAACTTCTTTGGTATCGCAATAAGATTAAAAAGCCCAGCAACAAGACCTAAAATAGAGAATAAATGTTTTTCCAAAACCCTCCTGTAAACTTTGAAAACTTCATGTTAAATGTGTTACTTGAGGAAAGAGCATAATGGCTTAACTAACTCAAAGTTTTGCTTTGGCAAGACACAGCTTGAGTGTGATTTAAAAGGACTGGCTCTACCTTGCATTGTTATCCAAACAGAGGTATTCCCGCGGGTCAGCACCACTAGCATTGGTTGTTTTGACGCCTTTGTCAATAAATAAGCCAGCCTGGAAAATACAATAATGGACTGAAATAAATATGAATCCCAAGTTACATCTATATATATAATGATTCATGAAAATAAGTTTGAGCTTATCATGTCTGACCATAAAAAGAGGGGGAAGAATAAACAGCAAAGCAAAGATATCATGAAAACAGCGACTTTCCTGGATATTTTTTTATAATTTTACTCATTAGGCCACTTGTAAATATTTACGTAGTGCCTACCTTATGGTAGGCACCAAGCATTATACATTAACTATGTATATATAAAAGACCAAGATAACTATGGTCTTTGCTGTTACTGACACAAACTAGCAGGAAGGCATGCAACTGAATAAACAATTATAATCCAGTATGTTAAGCACAGAATCAAGGAAGGAAATGATACTTTGGCAGCACATAAGAAAGACACCAAGATGAGGCCTCTGGCGAAGGTGGAAGTGACACGATTCAGGGAGTGTCTACTAAAAGAAGTGATGTGTGAAAGCTGAAATTTGAAGGATGGGGAGGAATTAACCAGACAAAAGAACAGGTTGAGGATGAAAGGCAGGGAGTAGATGGGAAGCAGCTGAAGAACCTAGAAGAAAGTACTCAAGGGAATCATTTGTACAAGAAGTCTGGAGATGAGATAGAGCATGGAACATCTGAGAACAAAAAAAAATTTTTAGATGGATATATATGGAGGGAGGAAAGGTAAGGAAGAAGAAATAGAAGCAAATGCCAGGTGATGCAGAGTTGATATGCAAATGGATCCAGACAATGGACTTTTAATAAAGATAACGTAATCAACTGCATCTTAAGGAAGAATAGCTACCAGATGGATAATGGATTGGAAAGGGACAAAGAAACAGGTAAGAAATAAGGTAGGAGACAACTGCAGTAACCCAGAAGAGAGAAAGATGTTCTAGACTTGTGGCAGTGGTAGCAGGGAAAAATGGAGAGAGAATTCTTTGCTAAGTAGTACTGATGCCATTTAGTAATTAATACAATGTCTAAGGGTGAGGGAGAGGGGCAACAAAGGTCCATGTATTTCTAGTTTGGGCAATTAGGTAATTAGGTGGCCAGTGGTTTCATGCAGTGAAACAGATATGGGAATGGGTCTGGTGAGAAAAATAAGGATTTGTTTTAAACACATTTTATGTATGTGTCCCTAAGACATCCAAATGGTACTCAGAGGCAGTCAGATAGGTGTGACTGACCTGGACTAGATTTGGGAGGTGTCAGCAACCAAAACCATACATAGAGGTCAGTGTTTGTGTATTTATGACTGATCTAAAAATGACAAGTTCTTTGAGGACTCAAAGTGTTCAATTTCCTTTGGCTTTCAAGTATGTGGATAGTCAGTCCCAAATTTAACACATTAAAACCTAATCATCCACTCACTATTTACATCTAACATGCTTACAATTAATAGAGCAGATAACTACATGTCCTCATGGTAAATGACATTAAAAATTAATTACAATGAAGTGGTTTTTATACCACTTATAATTAGAAAATTTTGCAGATTTCAACTCTGAAATGCTACTTAATAATTATTTCTTAATCAACTAGTCAATAATGATTCTTAATCAACTAGTCAGCTCACAAGAATCAAAATTCTGTGTCAAGTTTTCTCCTCTCTCAAGACTTTATCAAGTGATTCTAAGGTCTTCAAATTATAACAACTCTAGGTTTTTAAAAGATCCTGTGAGTATCAAATGGAAAGTATTAATTGAACTTTGATGTGGATCAATCACATCAGGGTAAAGATTGTGGACCATTGTATCATATAATGAAAATATCAAAGTGCCTTGTAAGCACAAAATGAACCACATGTATTTATCACCAGGGGGTAGCGGATGAGTGCCAAATATCATGGAAACTAGATCTTCTAAGTGGCCTTTAGTTTACTTGACCTGTATCATTTTAAATTAGGTCAAATATTCCTAAACAGTATTTCACTATTTACATAATTAGTATTAAATGCCCACAGGACACTTTACCAGCAGAGAGAGAAAATGTGCTTTTTAACCCTCAGAAGCATATTACCTAATGTGTACATCCCTAGAAACATGTAATAACACAGAAGATTGGGAAAAGGTGAGAGGGATAGAGAGGATGAGGACTCATGAATCAAGTCCATTATTATAATTATTCAGATTACATGCGCATGTGTATGAGTGTATATTCCTGTGTGTGTATAAATAGAAGGCCATATATATATATACACACACACACACACACACACACACACACACACACACACACACACACACACACATATCTTGAATGCGGAAGAGTTAGGAGTCTGTTCTTTTAATCACAAATTATTTTCTCTGATAACAAGATCTACCTAAAACTGGCACTGAAATCACAGTAGTTGTAATCACAGTAGTCCATCCTTTACCCTGTAAATCATATGTACTGATTGTTAAAACTTACAAACCTACCTTAAAACTTGAATGGACCCTGTTGTTATAAAATATACCCAATGGAGTAAGCTCTGGTTTCGTGAAGAGCTGCAATCCACTGGATTCCCCAGTAGGTTCCTTGTGGAATAAATACCATATTCCAGCATCCTATAATTAAAAAGCCAAGGTCATTAAAAGCCTCCTTTTCTAAAGCCACTCTATGAAGCTCCCTCATAAACTAAGGACTTCACAGGCAAGTTTAATCTTTTGACCATGAACTATTCCTTGTTTCAGGTTAGGAATGGACTATAAAAAGTTGGGTACTCATCTATCACTTTCAAAGCAATTGTATCCTGCTTTTCAAAAAAGCAAATCGAATGTTGCTTGCAGGGCTGGACAAAAGATAGAAATACCTGGCTGACAGCAAAATTTATTTTCAAAATAACTTTCCCATTATTATCTACTTCAAAACATTACACAGAATTAGAACCAAACAAGCGTTCCTTCCTTCCATGTGACTAGGACAGCACAGCCTTTTAGCCTTATGGAGTTTTTTTCCATTTACCTCCAAACCTGATCAATAGATGAGTCATACCTATTAAACAACTATCCACCAACATGCAGAGCTCACTGACTTCTTTCAAACAACTCCAATGCCCTTCCTGTCCTGAGGCAAATTTTTGCCAAGGAAAAAAAAACCACCACATGCATGAATCAGGATGCTGTCTCCGTCTAGATCCTGTATATCCAATTCCAGTATTACTGACCTTCACAGGAGCAGACGGTTTGAAATGTTTTGACACACAAAATGATATATCAAAATCAAAATTAAATGTTTGTAATCCCTGTGACTATTTTTTTTTTACAATTTAATTTAAAACCAGCCCAATGTGAAGAACACTTCACATGATGGAACTTTGATTAAACAGGTTGTTAAAACTAATACAGATAGTCCAAAAGTATGGTATTCATTCAAATTTGGCAAACATTTATTTAGCGCCCACTGCATGCCACGTGTATAGGAAGACTATTCTCAAAGAAGTCATAGTTTAATGGGAAATAAATACAGACAGAACTAAAATACAATAAGTACTATATTAGCTATAACAAAAAGTCTTTTGGGAGCATGGAGGAGAGATGAATTTTGAAAAGTATATATACCTGCACACCAAAATGAATGCAATATTTAACATTTTTCCATAAGTTTATAGATGGGTCTTAATAAAATAAATTACTCTGAAAAGTGTGTGTGCAACCCCTGCTCTTTGGGACAAAAAACAGACCATGGAAGAAGACTGGGAGGGTTGTGGAGAAGGCTCTATACCATAGTCCTATATACTGAGGGCAGAGTGAGCCCTCCCGGGATCTGATGGAGTTTGGTGATGGAGGCAGAGGAAGGCAGTAAGGGGGTAGCAGCTGTTTCCTGTCAAACACTGTGGTGTCCAAACAGGTAAAGGGTACTTTGTAAAAGGCAGTGGAAAGGTACAAGTAGAAAGGGTTTGGTTGACTTTGGAGAAAAACCCTTGCCAAAACATGAGCTTTACTGGAACCGTTTTTCTACAGAGAAAAGAAAGAACTCACAGAGTGAAAAGGAAAAAGGTGCATGAGATGGGAAAGACAGACCTGCTATCTTTTTTTTCTCACGTGAGCCCCAGTTAGGTTTCCTGGCAATCTCATCTTAGGTTTTTCATGGACTACTTGTAATTTTCTTTGATCTTCACCCCATGACTTCTGAAAATAGCTAAAGGGCATCTCTGCTCTGGGGGGTAATTTGTAATGTAACAGATCAGAAGATGAGCCTGGGGTAGTCTTCTTGGTCATCTTCACCCAAAAAAACTCACCTTCCAATGAAAAACTCTTAACACAAACCCCACATGGGCTTTGACAAATATTTGATGAAAAAAATGAATGCATGAAAATCAGAAATGATTACCTGTCCAGGTCTCTACCCTGTCAAATAAGAATTTTAGGTTTTATGTTTTTAAGGAAAATCGTGGATGTGAATTCCACCATCACCCAGTGCTGCCTGTATTCTATTTACCTCAAAGAAATACTCACTTCAACTAATCTTTTACTTCACCCTGGAAAACAATGCTAGGCATTTCTTTCCTTTTTAAAATCTTAATAGCCAGGATGTAGAAATATGAATATTTAGCACAGGTATAATCATAATAGCATAATGTCTGAAGGTTCATTTTAATATTATAAATTAGCAGTTTTAAATCACACTCAATTACAAATGTAAATTTCTCCTCGCTTATCCAGGGGACATTTCTGCCATCCAAAAAATAGTTCATTCATTTTCTTTTTTCAGTTATTCTTATGTTTGTGAAACAATTCTGGGCACACGGTTAATTTAAGGTACACAATGGAGTTTAGCTGCTTTACCACGGAGATGAAATCCCCAAGTGCATATGATCCCTGCATTTAACAAAAGGATCTAGGGGTGGCCGGTTAGCTCAGGTGGTTAGAGCGCAGGCTGATAACACCAAGGTTGCCGGTTCGATTCCCACATGGGCCACTGAGCTGCGCCCTCCACAACTAGATTGAAACAACTACTTGGAGCTGATGGGTCCTGAAGAAACACACTGTTCCCCAATAAATAAAATTAAAAAACAAACAAACAAACAAAAGGGTCTGCCCCTTGACCAGAGTGACAATTGTCCTAGTATTCTACAGAATAATCCAGTCCCATAAAGAAAAGTTAAAGCTTTTTTTGTTCATCAACACTAAAAACTGAAATGATCAGTTACTCAGCCACCCCCAACTTAGATATAACAAGCTAGGAAAATTATACATCATAAACTCAAAATATACTCTGGAAAATGATATAACCCTAGAGATCAGCACACCTCTTTTTCTCCATTTGGCATCTATCTTACAGTACTCAAGATACTAAGTGGAATAAATGATTTTCTTTTACATTGACAAGATCATTTTATTGGGACAGTGCATAATTACTTAATTTTGGTTATGGCCCCATTTTTTTTCTGATTTTTACAATGTGGTATTTAATATTGATATATATTTTCTATTATCCATTTGATGGGCACCAGTTAAACAAGTTGAAAATATAAAAATGGCAAGTTGAGCTAAATTTAAATGAGTTGATTCAATAAAATTCATGATATAGAAATTATTTTATATTTCAAACTTATTTTTTTATTTAAAATATTCCAGTGAAATACAAAGATTATTTTAAATATGTGATTGCTTCAATGATGAAAAATAAAATGGAGCATTATAAAATTCATCTAATGCTATAAAAAGTTAAAATATTTTATCATTATGCATAGTTTTAATTATGGCTATTAGCTATCATGGGTGAGGAACAAATTTTCCTCTACCCTCAATGTTCTTTTGGCTGGTCTAACAGCCAAATACACTGAGACAGGTTAGCAAGAGAAAATAACCAAATTTAACACATGCATATGTATGGGAACCCCACATACATAAGAGAGTCAGAGACCCCCACATGCATGAGAGGTTCAGAGACAGAAAGGGAACATGGGTATCTAAGGCACTGTGAGCTAGGGATGGGGTGAGGGGTGCCTTGGGGGCTACAAAGGGGCTTCAAAGGGTCATGGCATAAATGACTTAAAAGAAATAGAAGAACCATCTCCACTAAGCAAGTAGTAAGAACCAGAAAACCACGTGATGCGAGATACAGATTGCCACATACTATGTTACATCCATAACATCACATCTATATATGAGAATATTTATAAACATGAATACAAAAAAACTGAAAGTTCTTCAATATTATTTACCTGTGAGCCTGCAGCTGCATTATTAATCAGGTTATTGTTGGGATGAGCAATCCAGAAAGTTGAAACAGCCCTGCAAGGCATTTTTTAAGGTGATTGAAATATTCATCATGAAAAATCCTACCCACCAAAAACTTCCCCCAAAAACCTCTTCTTCCAAAGTCAAAGGCCTTGACCATCATGCATGAGTTTCCTCTCTGCCAGCTACTTACATACAGTCGGTGGTAGGCACAGGGATGTAATTTCCGAACACTTTTTCCCGCATGGTGGTGCACATGGAGTTATTCCTGTCAGTGGGGAGGAGGGTGCCGGGCTTGGTGAGGAGGCCCAGATTGTGGAACAAAGTATTTCTCTGTTCAACACCATCTTCCAAAAAGAAACAATGACCTAGTGTATCAAATCCAATGGTGTCTTTAATCTGCAGAAATACAAGTGTATAATGTAATTGGTACAAGATTGATTGTGGTTTAAATAACAAGTTCTATTTAGTGTAGCATGCTTGGTACAAATGCAAAAAGAAGTTTTAATCTTAGCTGAAGAGGCAAAGTCAAATGTCAGGTTTTACTGCTCTCGGAAGAGAATAATTTGGGTAGCTAAAAAAAAGTTGGCTTCCTTCACACAGAAAAATAGCAGAATTCTGGGCCGGCCGAGTGGCGCGATGGTTAAGAACTCGCTTGGGATGCCAGAGGGCCCCGGTTCGGATCCCACATATGAGGGCCAGTGACACTGCCCTCCACAGCTAAGATGCTGAACAACAGCTCAACCTGGAGCTGGGCTGCTGTGAGTCGCCGGCGACGGCGTAGGCTGCAGCCCCTGTGGCAGTGGGTTGCCATGGGCACCGTATGTAGCCAGCAGCCAGCGTGAGCGGCCAGCAGCCGCAGTGAGCGGCCGTCCAGAAGCCGGCGACTGATCTGCCTCGCCAGAGAAGAGCGCAATGATGGTGCCAACATGGGCCAGTGAAGGCACATCCTCCACAACTAGACTGAAGAACAAAACGACAGCAACTAAACGACAGCAACTAGTCTGTTCCCCTTCCCCCAATTCCCCCAGCAATGTTCCCATCCCCCCAATTCCCCAATAAAAATCTTTAAAAAAAAAAAAATAGCAGAATTCTCAGAAAATCAAGATAGCATAAGGCATGTGATACAAAACTTACTTATATAAAATTAAGAAGTCGTGAGAATTAGGAGAGGTGCTTCAATAATATCCATCAACATACTGTGAGCCTACTTACCAGCAAGCCATCTGTCCCATGCACAGTGATGCACCGGGAGAAGCTATGATGAATAGACAGTCCATCCACAGAGGTTGCATGTCTGTACCCTCCTTTATAATCTACGTCTCCACACAGATGAAAATGAACAGGGTATCGTCCCAGATGCTGCTGACCCATGTGTTTCAATTCCACATAAGAAAGATGGACTGAAGTAAAATTTTTCCTTATCTGTAAGACAAGGTAACCAAAATTAAATGATAAATTTCATCAAAAGAAAGTAGCAAAATATAATGTTTTAATAGAAAATGTCTGAAGAAGAATATATATTAAAACATTTATTGTCTTTCATATCCTATTTTCCAGGATCCCCAGTAATAATTTAGCAAATGCTCCTTTACATAAGTGACTGCTTTAAAGAGCTATAGAAATAGCGTTTTATTAGGAATAAAAGGAAACGTAATCTGGGAATTTGCAGAAATGATTTGGTCAATTATTTTGGTCCATTCCAGTCTCATCTTATTCTTTTATAACTCCCTCTATAGTATGATAGTTATTTCTAAATCATTCCTCAATATTTTTGTTAGCACATAATATTGTTTACTTGGAGTTCTTTTTAAAAAATTCCTCTGTGATCCACAACTGGAGCACTCCCAATACTTTCGAACACTGCATTTTCAATCATACTACTAAAAACAAAGAAATAACACTGACCAACATTTCAGAAATCAATGTAACAGAAATGTTGCTAACAAGCATAGCTCACTCTATGTCCAAAAACTAATTTTAAAACACACGTAGCCAAAATGCAGCCCAGAAGTCCAATAAATACATAGAGCAAAGCTTACCACACAGTAAACACGCAATACTTTTACAAAATAAAAATCTGCATATAAAAAATATTTTTACAGAAACCTATTTTGTATCTGTCTACACTACTACTTATTCTTTCATAATATCATGCTTTAAAAATAACTAATTGATTCTTTCATACCAAGGTTATTTGCTTTGTTTTGTTTTTGTCTCTCTATAATTGGTTCTTCCCAATATATTGACTTAATTCTTTGTAAGACAATTTTTAAATGGTGTAACCATAGGTCCGGGTCAACTAAATGAAGATATAAACTTTTCCTTTTAATGGTCTAAAAATCTGTGTGTCATTTGATAGAGAAATAAAATAAGATTCCATTTTAATGCCCTTAGATCTCATTCCAAAATTTGAAAGTTTTTTCAAATATATTTAGCAAGCAGGGTTTCCAAGAACTCATCAAATCCTTTTGCCTACCATGACATGGCCCCCAAAGGTATCATAATCAAAGAATTGGCACTGGTTCTCAGCATAGCATGAGTCTTCCATTTCTCCTCGGATTACAACATTCCGGGTAAGAATTCCAACCTCAGCTCTCATGTCCACACCATCTATGATCTCACCCATGTGCAGGAACTGTGGGGTTTCTGGTTGATGTGTGCAAGGGAAAAAGAACATTAGAACAAAGAAAGCGTGGAACTTATGTCAGAAAGACAGTACTGTTTATTCTGTAACCCTAAGACATTATCAAAATGTATTGTCTGCTTCCATTCTTTAGTACCTCAGAATCACAGAATCCCAAAAAGCAAAGATTTTAAAGATTATCTAGCTAACCACTCACCCAGTGCCTAAACCCTTACTAACAACTGTCAAATCCTTGCAGAGAGAGTTTGTTCCTCCCTGAAGTAGCTCAATCCTGTCTTGCACAGCACCAATAATTTGGAATCTACTTAAGAATCTATAATCTCTCTCTGGTCCCTGTCTACTCCCCTAAGGACACATGAAGAACCAAATGCATGGTGAGTCTAGAAAAACTAATGGTCTTGTAGATGTTGATAACAGGGTGTCAAGTTGTTTTGTTTCTACTTCAAAGCTAAAGTAATCTGCATTCGCACATTGACAGTATAGAAATTACCATCTCTCCTTCCCAGTTATCTTTACATTATTAAGCATTCTTTGCATTCCCACCTTTATTAGAAGTTTAGAAATGTTTTAATAATGAGCTTTCTCTCTGATGGTTGTATTATATAAACTCAGGGAAAAAAATACAAATGAATCAAGGAGTTGAGATCATGGAGATCCATTATCATGCAGACTTGTTAACAAGGGTGGGAATTTCCAAACAAAATTAATGCCAGATGTATCATAATTTTCTGGGGTTTTTGTTTTGTTTTGTTTTCCACTTATGCCCTCTATTATCAAGAAGGAAAAGTACAGCACTGAAGTGCAGAGAAAAAGTGCCAAGTAAGCCAATCATCCTATTTTTTTTTAAAGCACAAAATTTCCCCTTAAACTTTTAAGCTCTAAATTACCCATTAAGTGAGTGCTTATCAAGTAGTTGCTGTAAGGTCTTGTTTTGTACCATAAAGGCATAATCTTGAGTACAGGAGCAAGTAAAGGAATATAATGAGTGAGAGGTAGAATGAATTCCATAACTGAAGCAATGCGAGAAGAAGCTTTGCCAGGCTCAGAATAAGTACCTGATGAATGTCACCCATTCTTTCTAAATATGGTTTAAAGTAAGACTCTCATGTGCATTGCTCTCCCTCAAAAAAAAAAAAAAAAGGAAAAGAAAAGAAAATATATATATATTATTCAACATCATGATAGAAAATGCAGTCTTACTGAAGTACCTTTTTGGTTCCATTTTAATATTAATGAGATCCACTTTTTACCAGGAAACAGGCACTCAAAACCATGCAATTTATTTTTTTAATTAAGAAGACAAACTTCTATTAAAAATTTAATCTACTTGAATGGTTGGGTTTACTATTATTTGACAGTGGAAAATTAATATGAAGTTGGAAAGGACCTTGGAAAACAATCAATCTACCTAGTCTGCATTTTTTTTTTTTAAACAAAGAAACAGGCATGGCACATGGTGGTGGTGGTGGTGGTGGTGGTGGTGGTGGCGGTGGCGGTGATCGTGGTGGTGGTGATGGTGTGATGGCGGTGGGGGCAGTGGTGGCGGTGATGATGGCGGTGGCAGTGGTGGCGATGGTGGCGGCGGTGATGGTGATGGTGATGGTGATGGTGGTGGTGATGGTGATTGAGGAAAAAATATAACTCCAGGAATCAAATCTCAAGAAAAGAGTGTTTCCCAAAAAGCATTCTGAGTGGTCTAATACCTTTGACTTTGACCTGGAAACGGCTGCACTCGGGACAGGGGAGAAGCGTGAACTCCTCTGCTTGGTACATGGAATAGTCTGTGCTCGCAACCACAATCTGGTCTCCGGGTTTCCAGCTACTAACATCATCCAGCAGATGAAGCTTTACTCCATCCACGACTTCTACCCGGAAACCTGAAAGAGAAACACCTAAACCAAAAAGCAAGAAATTGATGCATTATTAGCAGGACTTCTTTTTTCTAATATCAACTCCCTTACAGATTAACAAATTAAAAGTCAGGATAAATGCAAGTCAGCACATTTTTACTAATGGTAACATGTGGATGTCACTCTGCAGATATTAATGATTAAAATATGCTAATAGAGACCCCTCCCAAGAGGAGAGATCCCTGTGCACCCATCACCAGAATATAACACACTGATGTGGTGCTCCTTTAAGATAATGACTCTAAGGGACAATGATAGGAGTTGAAAAAAGTACACTTAGTTAAGTGAGGGGAATCAAAAGAAGGAAAATGTAGGTAAGGCACAAGGAATAATAGATATTCTTACAGCCTTCAGACAACCATCCTGATAAAACCTAACCTGAGCAAATCTTAGATTCTGTTCTTTTCCACTGGGATCTTCCCTGCTTTTCTGTTTCTACAAAGCATCCTCAACTCCCCCAAACAAAGGGATACCTAATAAAGGTCAAGTGTTTTTTAATATGTTTATTGCATCCAGATACTAAAGTCTATAATAAAATTTTGTCCAAATAATAATATAGTAACAACAACTAACAATACTAATAAGAGCTAAAAGTTGTTGGGACTTCACACACATTATAACCTTTCATCAAAACAACTTTGAGAGATAGGGAATATAATGTGCATTAGAGATACAGAAACCAAAGGTCAGGGAGTTTGAATAACAGCTAAAAAACAGGACAGCCAACAACTGAATGCTAATCTAATTCTAGATCCCAATTCCTTAACCTTTATATTATTCTGCCTTCCCAAGAATCCAACAGACAGGTTAGGAACAGAGGGAATAAAAACCTTGTCGCCGTAACAACAATCACTACCACAAATTTCAGATTTCAAGTTTTGACTTAACTGATAGTTAGAATTAGTTTCTGTTTTTTGTTTTTAGTTTTTAATCCAGAAGGTTAGATGGGGGAGATCTGTACCATTCAATAATTCATCACTTTTTCCTGGCTTTAGAAGAAAGTTCTACCCGATATTTTCTCCTATTAGCATTACTGAATTGGAAGTATGAGAGGAAACAAGTTCATCCTCTCTGCTTCCTGGAGAGAATTTCTAACCTCTTCCAGAAAGTAAGCGTCATTGAGAACATGGGACACAAACAATATCCTACGACAGAGAGATAGCTAGGTCATACCCCCCTCCAGAAATGAACAGTCGTCAGCAATGTGGAAATGAAAACAAAATTTCCCACAGAGGAAATGTTGACTCAAGATTTGTCAGTAATCATCTTCTGCCTGGAATCTTACTGCAGGCAGTTGTACTCAACTTTTCATGCAGGTCCAAATTTCTACTAAGCAATGCTTCTCACCCACCTATGCTTTTTGCCAGAAGCAACCATGATGTGATATAAAAAGCAGTCGTCTTGTGGGGGCAGAAAGCTGAGACTTGGCTCCAGCTTCCTCGTCCATAATAGAAACCATCTCCTCACCACAAACCCAGGAGGTGGCTTTGAGGCAACACGTGAAAGTCCCTGTTACATGATAAGAACTCTACATGTCTGTTCATTTTAAAGCAAAAGACATTCTCTAACTATGATACAAAATACACTATTAGAACCCAAATCATGTTTGTACCATCGTTAAAATAGCTAACACTTACTGAGTGCTTACTGTACCCAATGTTAAACGTCCTAGTCTTCACACTTGAGACTCATAAGCAGCCCTATAGGGTGGTTTCTATGATCAACCCCATTTTCCAGATGAAGAAACTGAAGGTTCAGAAGTGAAAGTCGCATGCTCACCATCACAGAGTAAGTGAAAGAGCTGGGAGATGAACCGAGGCATCCTGTCTCCAGAATTCCATTTTAGTAAACACTTTGCTACCCTGCTGTTCACAAGACAGGTATGAGCCGAGTCTAGAATCAGCCTTTCTGGATAATTACAGACATCATAAAGCACCTCTTACTCATTTCTTATTTGTTTGGATAAAATACTTGGGTGGAAAAGAAACGTTGTGGGCAAGCACAGACAGGAGGCTGCCAATCCGTACCTGAAGCCAAGTGTCTGGCAGCAAAGAAATGCTGCAGTGAACTTCAAGAGAAAAAAGTCAAAAGCACCGCAAAAACACCCAGTGCGAGGCATTATTCAAACAAAGCATAGCTCTTCTGCAAGGTGGATTATAATTCAAAGTATGTTGAAGGCAATGTAAAGACATAAGATAGCTTTACAATATGTTATTTAAACAGAGGAAAACAGGTTAAAACAAAATGAACACTAACAGAAAGAACATGTACAGAGAAGATAAAAAAATATTAGATTATTTGCACCAAGATAATTATCTCTAAATGATGGTGTGAAAGGTTAACTTTTACTTTGGACTTTCTGTGTTTTCCAGTTTGTATTCACTGGATCATTCAGGGGGAAATTCTTGAGAAAATGCGAAGTGTGTTTCTACAGCATGGGCTCAGAAGTAATGTATGCTGACACAGGCACAGAAAGAGAAGATGCAGAGTACAAGATCACGTTCACTGTCACAGAGCACAACCAAAGACAACTCACCCTATTGGTTCAATAGGCACCAATCCAGGAAACATCCATTTCCACTAGTTAACCCAAGAATCATGAACAAAGTCCAGGTGGAGGTGCCCAATCTAGAACAGGTCATTCTGTAGTCGAGAAAGAACCCTTGAGTCTAAAAGATCAAGTACATTAAGGAAACTATAGAGTCCACCATAGAGTTCACCTTCAACCAGTTGAGAAAATCTAACTGGAATGCCATTTGAATACAGTACCATTTTTTTTTTAAATCTATCACAATACTTACCAATGTCTTACAAGAGTAGAAACTGTACTTGCCTACCTTCAATCCATTCACTATAAGCTGTCACAGTGAACTTCTGGCCGTCCACAGTATGAAATTCCCTCTGGGCAAGAGCCTTTCCTCCACTGCTGTGATTTTCGTAGTTTCTCACAGATTCATTGCAAGAAGTACTTCCACCGTCAACGACACCAACCAAAGCCCAAGCTTGCCTAGGACAAAAAGCATGTGCATTTGATTATCTGTCATGGTATTGACCCAAATCTCTGACACAGGTGTTAGTTCAGGTGCCATTTAATTCCCAAATTTCATTTTTGTCAATCCCTACACCTTTTTCTCCATATGAGGTTGCAAGTCCAAGCCCTGACTGCAGTCACTGACGTCATAGAAGGAAATGCACCTGGATTTTAAATCCTTGTTTGCCCAGTTCTGTAATAGGTGAAACACCGGTGACTATGACTTCAATTAATCATTGACTTACTTCTTCAATACACACCCATTTCATTCACTATCATTCTGGCCACACACCCATTTATTTTTCCTTCTTTTACAATATTTTCCATCTTTTAAAACCTGCTCTCTTTTCATCTCTCCTCTTCAATGTTCTCCAATCTAGCTGCGTGACAGATCACAGAGTGAGCTTTCGGAACATATATCAATGGTCAGACCCAGCCCAGACCAATGCATTAGTAAGTTTTTCAAGTTCCCCAGGTGATGTGAATGCGCAGTCCCACTTGAGAACCACTGAGTTACAGCAGTGGTTCTCAAACTTCAATAGACATCAAATCACCTGGAGGGCTTGTTACATCAGCTTGCTGGGCTGAACCCTCTGTTTGAAGTGGGGCCAGACAACCTGCATTTCTAACAAGTTTCTAGGTGATGGTGCTGCTGTTGAGAACCCCCGAGTTAGCATCAGAGGTTTAGAGCAGTCGTTATCAACTCTCACTGTACATTGGTTACCTGGGAATCCTGGATGTAAATGATCTAGGGTGGGCTCTGGTCATCTGGGGTTTTTTTTTTTTTTAATCTCAGGTGTAAAGGTAAGGCTGAGGTGTACAAGTCAGCCAGTAAACCATTGGGTTACTGGCTTCTTAACATTCTTAAATCAAAGATGTAGAATCATTATCTGACAGATTTTACATGCTGTGTCTATTTGTTAAAGCAATGTTTTGAAAATGCCATTTTTTTTCTGTGATACTGTAATAAACATCCCAGTGACTTGCTTAAACTTGTGGTCAAACTCTATCAAAAATAAATAAATAACAAAGTCAAATGTGCCTTAAGACTCCTAGTTTAAAACATGAAAAGAAGAATGTCAACTTCCTTCTCCAGGGATGGGGGGTGGGGTGGAGGGGGAATGTAATCTGTGACAGGCAGATGGCCGGATAGTCACAGATAAAAGTTATCCGAAGCATGCCTACAGCCTTATACATTCCACCTCCGCCCCTGCCTGGATTAGCTACTCTTTGACTGACAATGCTTTATAGTTCTATTTATATTCCTTGACACAGCAGAAAGAATGAAATGAAGAATGTCTCAATTTATTACCTCCTGTGTGAGAGGGAAGGAGAAGAAAAATATCAGAGGCTTCCTTTATTTACCAGGACTGCCTCAGCAACTATAAAACAATGTTCTATTCTATTGACATTATCTCCAAAACACTCCTACTTCCCTCCTCCACTTGAGGAAAATTTCAGTGCACCAGGACATTATTATCTTCAAAGGGGTATGTTTATGTGCACTGGAGATAATGTCAAAGAAATGGAACGTTGGCAAAGGATCACAACTCGAATTCCTCCATCAAATCAGCAGCCACATTTTAAAGGGAATTTAGAAACCAACAGGGAGAGTAACCAAAAAAAGAAGGAGGGGGGGGGACACAAAATATTCATAGCTAATTATCACACAAATCTAGAACAATAATGGCATCAAGAAACAAAAGTTGTAACCCCCAATGTCACTGTATCATAACAAAGTAGGAGTCTAACTTTGAAAAGATCAGGATGCTTCACTCCCAGGTCTATAAACTACAGAGCAAGAGATGAGTAAAAACATTCCAAGAAGCACTTTTGATAACAGAGGTGCAAACTGGGAAACCATCCAGATATCCAGCAATGAATACATTGTGGCCTAAACAAACAATAGAAAATAAACAGGGGCGGCTGGGTGGCTCAGTTGGTTAGAGCGCATGCTCTGAACAACAAGGCTGCCGGTTCGATTCCCATGTGGGCCAGTGAGCTGCAAGCTCTGCAACTAGATTGAAGATAGTGGCTTGAGCTGAGCTGCCACTGAGCTGCAGGTGGGCGGCCGGATGGTTTAGCTGGTTAGAGCGCGTGCTCTTAACAACACAGTTGCCGGTTCGACACCTGCATGGATGGTGGGCTGCACCCCCTGCAACTAGGTTGAAAACGGCCACTGGACTTGGAGCTGAGCTGCGCCCTCCACAACTAGATTGAAGGACAACGACTTGACTTGGACCTGGTGGGTCCTGGAAAGAACACACTGTTACCCAATAAAACTTTAAAAGAAAAAAAGAAAAGAAACAGGTAATGAAAATAAGCCAGGACTACATGTAGCAACATAAATGACACTCAGTAACAGTGAAAGCTAGACACAAAATGTGATAGTCTGCCCTCGTTTATGTGACGTTCAAAACCAGACAAACCTAAACTTTAGCATTCTCCATAAAGTCAGGAGAGTGGTTTCCTGGGGTGAGTGGAGCGAGTGATCAGTGAACAGGACGGGGCAGGCGGGGAGCTTCTGGCCACTGGCAATGTTCTGTGTTGAACTGGATGGTAGCTACCCCAGCATCACATAGTGCTGTCATTAAACTCTACAGTCTTGTTTCTTAGCATTTTTCTGTTTGTGTATTATATATATTATTAATTATTTTTAAAAACCACTTCTGAGGTTTTGTCTGTCTGGAAAGACCTCCTTTTCTACTGCCTAGATAGCACCCTCCTAAGCATCCTTCAGGCCTCTAGCTTTGGGGAAGCCCTCATAGACTACCCCAGGTCAACTTGGGGGCTCCTTCTATACATACTTCCATTACAGCCTCTCCACGGAACAATGTCTCACTGGACAATCTTCATCTATTTAGGTCTCTGTTTAGCCACTAGATTCAACGAGGGCTCTGAGATGGTATCCTTTCATCTAAGCATCTGCGGATACCCACCTCTCAGCACCTCGGAAACATTCCCTGGGTGAATAAAATGTGTTTTTAAAACATCACAGACTTTTTTTCTTCACTAACTTTGCCTTCATAACTTTCTCCAAAATTTCTGGAGACAAGATTCCCTTCCAATAACCAAGGGTCCAAAGGAAAAAAATAATGAATCAACCAACCATCAAAAATTAAAATAATAATAACTAGATCATTTCAACATGTGAGTTCTGAAATTCTCTTACTGTTCCCTGCAGATATTCCCTCCCTGCAGATATTCCCTCCCTCTACTAACAGTAAGCAGAATTGAAACTTCTGTTTTTTTAATTAAATGTTGAGCCGGCTACTTCCCCAGACGCAGGGCTACATTAGGAAATCATGGCTAATGAGAACATGGCACAAGCACCATACACAGTAGAAATGAGTCCTACTATTCTGATGGACTTCCCAGCCCTCCACCGTGTTCCTCTCCACAGGAGCCAGGCCTCCACAGACCTGCGCCCATCAAACAAGCAGGTTGTAATTAGTATGTAAAGGATTTCAAAGAAAGAAAGAAAGAAATGGCTAATGGTCCACCCCCGTAGGCTCTTCAGACAACTTTTACTCCTTAGCACAGAACTGGGTGCTAACCTTTCAACTCCTAAGTTGCCTCAACTACCCTGAGTTTCTTATGACCTGCTTTCAGAAGGTAATGAAAGCAGGAAATAAACTGTCCTTCAAAAACTGCCTGCTCATTTTTTTTTTCAATACCACATTTCTGTTCTTTTCACAAGCTTGGCGCTACAATTCCCAAAGTGCTTCATAAACCAAAGCCAAGAAAAGGGCTTTTGTAACCAGATTCCTGTCCTCCAGGCCCATGTTTCAACGTAAGATGCAACCAGTCCTCCAAATGGTGGTGGCCATTCTGACCGGAAGTCAGACTGTGGAGTCTTCCATGTCTTTCTCCACCCTCGCTCTCCACTCATGGAGATGCAGACTCTAACGCACAGCTGGGGAGGAAAGGAGAAAGGTATGCCCACCTGTAGCCCAGTCCTTGGATCAGCTTACTTCCCAGCCGGTCCTGGATCATTTGTATGGTTCCCGGTAAGAGGCTTTTGGCGGCTGAATCTCCGACAGCGATAGCAACAATTCGTCCTGGAGCCTGGCGTCTCAGAAACTCCTGAAGCCGTCTGCTCTCATTGTGGAATTCGTGGGTGTCAAACCTATCACTGTCCAAAATTTTGGCCGTGTCTTGGTCAATGACCCTCACATTGAGGCCCCTATAAAAGCCCTTTTCAAAGGCATAGGACCCATAGGTCAAGCCTGAGGAGTTCAGAGTTCTAGCCAATAACGTCCACGAGGCCTTCTGTGCCCCGTGTAATTCCAGTGTCCCTCCAGCTTCCACACCAATAAACTTTTTGCCAAATGTTGGCATACTTTCACCTTCGTCTGACTTGCCATACAAGGCAATTGTCGCTTTGGATTTATAGCGGCATTTTTCTGCTCCAATATGAAGCGCCCCACCATCCTTGATCAGGATGTAACGAGTCCTCAAAGTAATATTTCTGGATCCATCTTTATCATCCCCAAATACAAGCAGTCCTGCAGAGAACAACACTAGTATCAGCCAACTCCGGAAACATCTTTCTGAGATACAGAGAAATAGATTTCACCTTAAGGAGGAAAAAAAAAGACACTCCCATAATGAAGTTAGGAGAAAGAATTGACTAAGGGTCTAGTTAGAAAATTAAACCTGTTTTCCAAACATGGTAAAGGAAGAAATGAAGAGCTCATATCTCAACACACTAAAAATTCCCATGCCAATGAATTTCAACCCATTCACTTTAGAGGTATGAGTAAATCATTTCTTAGAAATGAAATGTCTCAAAGAGCCTACAAATCTGAATCTCATTTTTCCATGCGTTAACCCATGTTAATTCTCTTATCACTCTACGTAGCTGTAACAAATATTTGATTATGAGAAATCACCTTCTGGAACTGTTTCTTTTTCTATAAATTGAGGGCCTTGAGTGATTTCTAAGGCCCTTCTACCTCTTGAATTCTATGTTCTACCTTAGGAACTTTTTATGTGACACCACATCCTAAAAGGCTAAGAATAATTTTCTACATAAAGAGCATCAAGGGCCAGCCGAGTAGCATGTTGGTTAAGAGTTGGGTTGGGAAGCCAGCTCTGAGCAGCAAGGCCCGGGTTGGGTTCCCACATGAGGGCCAGTGACACTGCACCCTCTACAGCTAAGATGGTGAACAACAGCTCAACCTGGAGCTGAGCTGCCATGAGTCACTGGCGACAGCGTAGGCTGCAGTGGGGCTGGCTGGCAGCTGTCATGAGCCGCCATGAGCGGCCGTCCAATGGCCAGTGAGCAACTGCCTTGCCCAGGAAGAGCGGAATGATAATACCAACAGGGGCCAGTGGAGCGACGTCCTCCACAGCTAGACTGAGGAACAAAAGGATAGCCACTTGTCTGTTCCCCTTCCCCAATTCCCCAAAATCTTTAAAAAATAAAAAAATAAAGAGCATCAAACGTTCCCCCACAGTAAAGAGCAACGTTGCAGTTCCCATAGACAGATACCATTACTTACCTCCATCCTGAATGACTATAGAATTCACTGTGGCATCTGAGGTCAGACGGAACATATCTCCCTCCTTGATAACAACTTGCTTTGCAGAATCTTGTCCTGGATCCCAGTTCCTGAGGAGAGGGTTCTGATCTGGGCAATTCTCTATTGAACAATGCAAGGATATCTCATCAACACAACAAAAATGCAAGGATACCTTTAGTCAAATACAAGCACTCCCACCATTTATGGCGGACCTATTTTAATTTCTTGCTATCAGGATGGAAATCCCATCCCATCCCATGCAGCAGAGATATGCGTCAAATCCTTTACTTCCTCTACACATAGAAAAGGTTCCACCACAAAACTGAGTTGCTATCACCTAGTTCAGGTCAAACTCCACAAGGTAAAAAAGGAAGTTCCCCCTGAATCATCTACTGTGGAAATAAATTAACAGTGAGACAAAACTGTGAATTGCCCTTGGACCCTAGAAAGCTGTGTTGGAAAAAAAACTATGTTTCACAACATAGTGGTAAATAGAAAATGGAAATTGTTAAGCAATGTAAGTATTAAGTCCTCCCAAGTCCCTTCCTGTGCACAGTGAATCATAAAGTCGGTAATAACACCCACTCCGTTCCAAAGGCAGTGGCTGATAAATATCGCTGTCTTCAGACATGTACCCTTTCCCAACAAAATTGCGAGAGATGAATGACCAAATACATGACTTCTCATTTTCAGATATGAGGAAACTACAGATTAGAGAAACCAAACCCACTCAAGATGAGTGATATGGACGTTCCCCTTTAAGAAATGAGGTTTACTTTAGTTGCAGTGTTCTGTTATTAGAATTTGCCTCTTGGATAGGTGATAATGAAAACATAAAAGTATTCCGTGTTGCCACAGCTACTTAATGCATGGGCCTTTAGTTTCCGCTATAATTTGAAAGAAGAAGGGGTAAAAATCACAACAATTTGAATCAACCAATGACCAAGTATTTACTGAAGATCAATTAATCCATTCTGTACCAGATACTGTAAAATTTATTTAAAAAGAAATTATATATAAGTATATATATATTTACCATCATGAGATATATATACAGAGGGTGCCAAAAAATGTATACAAGTTTTAAGAAAGAAAAAACTGTATTAATTGTAAAACTCAACATATACCGATAAAATGAACATATGTGCTCTTTCAAAAATGACTCATCTCAACCACACTATTTCTTTTCTTGCCGCCCACATATGCTAACACCACAAGGGTGGTTCTATTTATTATCAATAATGGTACTTCCTTAGATTTCTTATCTGAAAATGTAAATAAATGCTTACTTTGTAAAAAAAAAATATATATATATATATAGAGAGAGAGAGAGAGAGAGAGAGACACACACACACACACACACACACACACACACATATATATATATATATATATATATACACATATATATATATATATATATGTATTACCCGGATAACAAAAGATGAATACAAGTCATGTTGACTTCTGCAATTACAAGAGGTTTTCAAAGTGGTTACCATCAGCGTGCAGACACTTCTCATTGCAGCAAACTACTGCATTGCTTGAGCAATGTTGACCCAAGTGTCCACTTGTATACATTTTTTTGGCACCCCCGGTGTATATACAGCAATGAGCCCACAGCCCTCAGAACTTATAATCTAGCTTGGGAGAAACAACCACCATGTACGAAATAATTAAACAGTGAACAATGTGGTAGTTACTTGAGGTGCAAAAGAGCTCAGAGACAGGAGGGGTGGGGCTGCAGTACCTGAGGCAGCTTCTATGAAACAGGTGGCACGAGACATAGGTTCCAAAGAGCAGACAGTATTTAAATAACAGGAGCAGGAAGGAGAGGTGGCCGGATATCGCCTGCTATCCAACTCCATTTGGTTGCTCAGTTGGAACAGCAAGGTGGACCCTATACCTAAACTAAGCAAAGGTAGAAAGAAATCGGCAAGACATGCTTGGGAATCATAGGGAAGTGGAAGGTACACATTGAGAAGCAAGATGAGAAAAAGTAAAGAAGCTGGGGTGCAGTGCAAAGACATTATTTTTTATGGAAAGAAAATTCCGATTCTTCATTTTAACCTTGCGTAACACTAATATGCAAATATCTTATTTCTAGGCACTCATGTTGCCCTAGGCTTCCGCTTTCTCTTTGAGGTGATAGTAACTATACAGTTAAAACTACTCCTGCTAGTTAAGTCCTCGGCAATTATTTCATGAAATTAATTCTTCTCATAACAGTTTCATAGTCGTTGATATTTAATTCTGATAAATCAGAAATCATCACTATTATACTAAGAATAATCCTTAAACTTTTCTTCCCATCAAAGAAACAAAAAGTCTCTTGAATTTGTTCTAACTTAATACTAAAGATTTCTTGAATTTTTTCTTTTTTTCTTTTATTTTATTGGGGAACAGCCATGGTCATTGGTTACACATTGCTTTCATGCTACAATGACATAATTGACGCTTTTAAGCGGGACACAGCTCACAGGGGCCCACGCGGAGATCAAACCAGCAACCTTGGTGTTATCAGCACCACGCTCTAACCAACTGAACTAACTGGTCACCCGAAATTTTCTTCTAACTTCCTCTCTTCCCATGAGACATCGAGCTGGGAGGAGACATGGAGGGCATTAAAGCTCTTGTGTTATTATCCTTCAGTGGGGCTACTGGAATGACTTTTCCTATGCTAGGATGTGCTTTAGAGGATGGTGTTTACTGACTCTTGTTCATCCTGATATTTCATGCCATCTCTCACAGTCCCCATTTCAGTGCCAAAAGAGCAACTCTGATGCAACGACTGATGCAACAAGCAGTGCCTGTCAGGAACTGTCATATTTTATCACCACTAGAATTGTTGTTTCTGCCTTTGGGTTTCCTGTTATTCTTGTTCATGTGGCTGTGATCAAATGGGGGAGCCTGTGGCCTTGTGTTGGCAGGTGATGCAGTCCTTTCCTTACAATTCCAGGTTTTATCCTTGTATTCGGAAGAGGTGATGATTTTAGCTGAGAGCAGTGGTAGCACTTTATTCCGATAAAATGCATTTAATTTCTTAAAATTAAAAAAAAAATCTAGCTGGAATTCCCCATAGCTGAGAGCAGTGGTAGCACTTTATTCCAATAAAATGCATTTAATTTCTTAAAATTAAAAAAAAAAATCTAGCTGGAATTCCCCATGTTATATCAGAAGCAAATGTATGCCCCAGGTAACAAGCACTGTACCCAGCTATGGAGAAGGAAATCCAGTCTTTCGAGATCTAGAGCCTACTACGGTAGTTACATCATTCCTCTTAATTGTTTATCATTGTTCCCCAGGAGAGCATGCTTCATTAGAACCATCAACAAAAACTCCCGGTTGTTTCCTTCCAGTAAAGTACATTTAATGAGAAAATGTGTGGCCTGCAGAAAGCACTGAAAAAATAGCTCAGCCAGCCCCATCTTCCCGGCTACCCACTTGATGAGCAGTGGGTGCGTTATCAAAGTTACATAAGAGCAATAACCACAGTGAGGCTGACCCTGAAATATTTCAGCATACCAGATATTTCCACTGATATGCTGCACTTTTACTGCCAAAATGTGAAACTAAAAGAATGTTGATTCGAGGAACCACATCAGCGAGTCAATGTCTTAGATGGAATACGAAAATGTCAATGAAAGCCACAGATTTCAGCTCTAATTATCCACTAACCTAGCATCCCTTTACTGCACATTACTTTGGAAAGAATGAAACCACTGCAGTGAATTGGTTATTTTGCTGGAGAAAAGGGATGAGAAAGTCAATGCTATGCAATGAAAAGGAACGTTACAAGGTCACAGTTGATATGAACACCTCTTATTTCAGGTCTTTTTAGAAGTACTGACATTACCTCTCCCCAGGTACCTTAAGGTCTATAAAAACCCTCAAGCACCCATGAACACTAAATAAAATAATATTTGTTAAGTCTTACAAATGGTAAAATGTTTCTCAAATGTTATATCCATTTAAGGAGGCATCCAATTCAACAAAATCTGTTGTAGACTGTAAAAACAATGCAGGCAACTATGGTGCCCAGTGCAGGTTCTGGTCTGCCTCTCCTCCCACAGACCTGAGCCCTTTGAACTTCACCTGGATGGATGGGATTGTTAGAGGCCATTCTTTGTTGGTACCATATTGATGCTAACTGACAACAAATGTCTTCAAAATCACCCAAAATATTAAGATATTACCAACTTAAAAACCAAAGACCATTTAAGAAATTAAAACCTCCGTACATGATGTTTAATTATAAAGTAGTTAATTATACATTTTTAGACAAATGTATCAGAATTTATACCTCCTAACAAATGTTTTCCTTTCAGGATATGCATTGTTCCTCAAAAATATTTGAAGCTTCTCTTTTGGAACCATCTCCCCAACCACAGAACACAAGTCTTATTATTTTCACTTATTTTTTTTTTAATCAAATGTAGTTTACCACTACAGTTAGTGAATTTATCACTAAAAACGTTTAGCAGTCTGAAAATCATACCTCCTACAAAGGATGAAACTGTGCTACAACAAAAATTCCATAAAGACTCTCTAAAATTTGCATTTCGAAAAGAAATGCTCCAAGAACATCTTGAGCATGGGGGACAAAGTGGCAAAATGGAAAGGAAGATCAATCCTTTAATTTTATCATTTCCAGTGGATTCCTTTAACAATAACTGTCATTCATAAGAAGTTACACCTCATATTATCTAATTATATGTTAGCGAGAGTCAACTTAAAATAGCAAAAGATTTTTTATTCAATTTTATACTATTTCCTTCCTTTCTTCCTTCTCCTAGAGTATGTTCTACACACACACACACATGCACTTACCATCTGGAGCATATTTTGAGGATATGCCTAAAACGACTGCAAGTGCAATAAAAAATGAGAAACTAGTAATCGCAAAGCAAATGAAAGTATTTTTGTGCCTCTTCTGTTTTCGGCTTCCTCCCTGGGCTTGCTGTTCTTCAGGTGAGAAAGCAAAGCTGGCCCGGGCTTCCTGTCTGATGGAGGGACATTTGGCTGGAGCTTGGCTCTTTGGAGGAGGAGGCGGACGCAGTGGGACAACCTTCCCTGGAACATAGCCAGACGAGCGATGGCCGTTTCCATTCTGAGGTTGCAGAAAAGCAGGGGCGTGTCCCCTGGAATCAGTGGCATGCATGATACACTGTCACTGCAAAAAAAAAAAAAGAAAAAAGAAAAATTAAGGCTCAGAAATGTGAGAATTAGTACAGCTTGTTTTTGGTACATTTTATTGTAGTAAAATATACCCAACATAAAACTTACCATTTTAACCATTTTTAAGTATACACAGTTCAGTGGCATCAAGTATATTCACAATGGAGCACAACTATCATAACCATCCATTTCCAAAACTTGTTCTTGATCCCAAACAGAAACTCTGTAGCCATTTAGCAACAATTCCCCCATTTCCACCTCTCCACACCTCTCATCCCCTGCCCCGGGCCCTGGTAACCACTGTAATGACTTCTTGAAAATATCAAGTCAGCTTCCATCCCTGTGTGGACAAAAAAAGAGGGTTTACGGAAAGTAACCACACAGGGTAGCACATCATAAATTCCTAACTGAGCAGGTCATGGTGGGTAGTCACCCCCTACTCCCCCGCATATAACTTCTTTAGAAAAAGGCTTATCTTTGCCTTCACAAGCTGTCCATTGTTTCTGTGCGTCTAAGCTAACACACCTCTGAAATGCAGTTTTTTTTCAGACCCCTCTAGTTGCCCTCAAGAGAGCACATAGTCTTAACTATCCTGTAATCCAATCCCCATCTGTGTAGAGCACCCTTGGAAGCCATTAGAATAAGTTTTGTGTGAGGAAGAGTAACTCCATTTTGGACATGCACAAAGAACTTAGCAGACAACACCCAGGGAGCTGCCCTGTTGCCCTAGTAATTGGGTTTAACCAGCTACATCCCGAAGGTCTGCTACTGAAGATATGAGGACGTCAGGGTCGCCAGCTGGCTGCCCTGATAAGGTGACACCAGTAAGGCACTTAGAACTGCATAAGAATGAGGACTTTTGTAGCTCAGGGAGCCGGTCCTGATTGAGAGGTGACCACGCTGTCACTCTGCTCCAGGAACCCTCCACTCTGCTCTGTCCCACTCAGACGGAACCTCTGCAGGACCGACCTCCCGGACCAGCACCCTTCCTCGCTCCACCAGGACACTGACTGACTTTGGGACTGGTTCTTTATTTTACCCAATTATTGTCTTACTCTGTGTGCTTTACTGTTTGGTGTATTTATGATTGATGTTTGAGTAAAGAGCATATTGAAAGGCATTTAAGATCTTAATATGCTACCGCAGAGACCTCAGTCAGTGCCAGGTAGATCCTGGGGGTCTGAGAGTCTCTCAAGGGTTAGTCCTCCTGACTTGCAGGAAGAGACTGCAGCACGGACGTTAGCCTAACCTAGTGTCACCCACGATACTACCTTGCTTCCTCCTACCTACATATAATCTTTAATTCAAAATGCATAAAAGAAGCTACAAACTGCTAACCTTGGGAGCATTTTCTCAGTCTGTTGAGATGCTGCTTCCAGATGTACCCTTTTTAGTTCAAATAACTTTTTATAAAAATTCTCTACAAATTTGGACATTCTTACATCAACACCTGATATAAACTGTGTGGACATTTACCTTGACTAATCATCTTCTAATACCACTGCTTCTCAGTCCTGCCCAGTGCCACACTTCAACTAATTAAGTCAGTATCCAAGCACCTGTATCTTTCAAATGCCACCCACCAAAAGTGATCCAAAGAGCACCTAGGTTGAGAGCCACTGGTCTATGGCAAACGTTCTCAGTTTTGATTGTGCCTAAGAATCACCAGGGAAGCTCATTAAAAATATAGATTCCTGGGCTCTCCACCCCAGTGACTCTGGGTCAGATGGTACAAAGACAGCCCTCGATTTTATACTGTTAAGACATACGCTGGTGGGCCAGCCGAGTGGCGCCGTTGGTTAGGAGTTGGCTTGGGACGCCAGCTCTGAGCAGCAGCACTCCGGTTCGGATCCCACATGAGGGCCAGTGACACTGCGCCCTGTACAGTTAAGATGGTGAACAACAGAGGCCTGCCGAATGGCTCAGTTGGTTAAGAGCTCACTCAAGAGTTTGAGCTCTGAGCAACAGTGGTTCAAGTCCAGCCCGAGCTGAGCAGCCGCTGAGCTGCCAACAGGTAGCAGGATGGCTCAGCTAAAAA
>NW_017731494.1:3094250-3095430 GCF_001890085.2 Hipposideros armiger | reverse complement strand
GGGAGGAGCACAATGATAATACCAACATGGGCCAGTGAAGCAACGTCCTCCACAACTAGACTGAAGAACAAAAGGACAGCAATGTGTCTGTTCCCCTTCCCTGATTCCCCAATAAAATCTTAAAAACAAAACAAAACAACAACAAAAAACATACACTGGTGACACTGAAGCAGGTGGACCTGCTTTGATTATAGAAGGCCCTAACCAGTTCCAGTAGACAAGCGTTCGTGTTTAGTGTTTAATTTCCCCTACTAGATTCATCTTATGGTGAAGTAACTTAAGTATTCCTATTGGTATCATCACTTAACTATAGACTGTGAATGATTTAGTGAGAAAGTCTAAAGTCCACATTATCTCTTTAAATCCTTGAATTTTGTTTTTAAAAGGTAGGCATTCAAATATTATGGTTAAGATGATTTTAAAAATAGCAAACACTCATAAAGCATTTACTGCCTGTTACTGTTCCAAACAACTTATGTGTATTAATTCATCTAATACATTTAATACAACAAATCTACAGGTAGATGCCATTACCCTCATTTTGCACATGAGAAACTGCAGCTTACAAAGGTTAATTAGCTAGCATATGGGAGAACCAGAAATGAAACCCAAGTATTTTGTCTCTAGGGTTCAGGCTCTTAACGGTTACACTAATGGGTCTTTCAAAACAACTGAGAGGCAGTAACTTCAAAGAATCAGTTCCACAAGGGTGTAACTAGAACTGTGCTTGAAGGGCACAGTAATATTCTCAGGAATTCATGCAGAAGTTCACTAGACTACATGACTCTTATCTAAAAGAAGCTGACACAAAAAAGGAGTCCTTTTATTTTTTTACATTCTTTATAGGAAGCACTTATCAGTAGTATATAGTAAGCACTTATAAGTTTTTGAATGAAAGGATAAATTTTGGGGGAGAACAGCGATGGTCACTGGTGACACATTGTTTTCATGCTACAATAGCATAGTTGACTCCTTTAGGGAGGGGGCAGCTCACAGTGGCCCATGTGGGGATCGAACCAGCAACCTTGGTGTTATCATCACCATGTTCTAACCAATTCAGCTAATCAGTTAGCCTGATAGGATAAGTTTTGAGTGAAACTTTACTATTTCTTTGCAAAGTAAAAGGAAAGAGAGGGGAAGGGAGGAGAGGGAAGAAGAGGTGAGGGGAGGGGAGGGGAGG
>NW_017731494.1:3083276-3094141 GCF_001890085.2 Hipposideros armiger | reverse complement strand
GAGGAGAGGAGAGGAGAGGAGAGGAGAGGAGAGGAGAGGAGAGAGAAAAGAAAAAGAGAAAAGTGCTATGTCATATAATATTCTTAACGCAATGACTGTGGATAAGTAAGACGTGCCCAGAAACATGATGTTCAGTCCTTTCCATTACGGCCCTTTCTTAACAACTCGAGTTTCTCAGAGCCACCTGGCTTCATTCAATACCCTTATAATTAATCCCTCTCAACTTCTGCCAAAACAATGAATAACATCCTAGTCATAAGGGTACCTCCAAATTGCTCTAAACTACAGCAAGTCCATTAACACAAAATGTTGTCGTTAGAGAAGCCACAAAGGAGCATTCTCAGGACCCAAACAACCTGGAAATCAATGAGGACAGAAGAGACTCTAATCAGGAACTGATGCTGATTTTACAGGGGGGAAAGAACATTCTGAGTCAGTGTGCATCAAAAACATTGGGTTTGTAGGGTTCGGTTTCTGAACAAAAGTAATTATTTAGATGGATCTGTGACAAAAGAAAAACATAACAATTCAAGGTGCTATTGAAGAAACTGCTGCATGTGCCAAGGAGCAGAATGAAATAATGGATATATCCTGCTGGAACAAATGAGAGTCTAACAAAGACCCCTTTATGAGCATCTATTAACAAAGCAAGGACTAAAGTAGATATTCTTGAGTGCCAGGCTCACCAGGGAGGGAGGGAATCACAACTATAATCTGCTCTGAAGGGAGTGGGATCCTTTTGTATGAGGCTGCAGTCATCTGATACTTCATTGTTTCAGGGTGAGAAAGGTTGTTATTCAAAAGGTTAAAGGGCCCTTTTGTGGGAGATAACATATCTCCAGATGTAACCCCAATAAAATAAAAGGCAGTGAGGGGCTAAATGAAGTCACCATCCCACGTGAAAAAATTTGTGAAAATTCAGATGGTGTCTACCACAAACTAAAATGGTCAATAAATAAAAAATAATCATGTAATCATGGTTGTGTTTTCCCCATAACCCTTCTACAAAACTACATATTTTTTTCATATATATATATATATATATATTCTGAGCCCATTAGTTCTATTTTACTGAAAAACATGCAAATCCATAAGCAGCAAATACAATCATTCTTTTCTTAAGAAATAACACATTGTTGCAACCATAACTTAGAATAAAATTATAACCGAAAATCATATTGTATGCAGATTTCCCTCTCAATGTATTATGATTTTTAAAGACAAGATACAAATACGTTGCCTTAGAATTTCCCTTTACATTTATGAGTTTACTTTAGGGGTAATATTATAAATCTATTACTTTAAAATTTATTGATTGCTAGTTATAGTTTTAAATTATTCATGGGGAAAACTGACCTTTGACTCAATCAATAAGTAACTGTGAGCTCTTGAAGTCATTAGAGAAATGTGGTAAGAAGTGGGGAGAGGGGGGAGATAGATAAAAAATTTACAACATCCCCCAGAAATATAAGTCCTAAATTCAATTTGAAATCACTTGCTTGAAGGCAGAGTGAAAGTGAGCAAGGAAATATCTTGAAAATGGTAGTCAGGTTCTCAGGCTAGCTCAACAAAGGTTGTTTAATCCATAAAGTTGTTAGTACTAGTAGCATTAATTTGAGTTTGGGGTCCTGAGAACAAAGGAGGAACCTAATAGAGGAAAGAGGAAGACGAGTTTCCTCTGGCTTTCAAGGCTTCAAGGCAAGTACTATTAGGTGTCATTTTAAAATTTTTACTACAGACCAATGTTTTTATTTAATATATTGTTAATTTGTTTATACTACCTGTCATTTCTAATAGAAAGCACATACTAAATAGAACAAACACATCAATGTTTTATGATATTTTAAGAGCTATCACAGCCTGTGCTAAACCCCTGAACACAGCTACTTGAAACAGGGGGGATAACTCAAAGTCATTCATATTGAATTCGAAAATGAACTCCACAAAGGTTTTGAAGCATAATTTTTGGAATTTAGGTGTCCCTTGAAAGAGAGATCTTGTGAGTATTTATTCACTGTGGATGATAAAAAGTGGTAGCCCAAAAGGCTTGGTAATAATTAAAAAATAAAATCATGCAATTAAAACTTTGTACAGGGAATTTAGGCAAATGTTTAAAGCAGACAATGAGAGATATTACTAAGAATCTGAAAACATATCAATTTAAAAGATGTAACTGTAAATGCTGAAAAAAGTTCCCTAACCGTTCTTCCCTATAGTTTAAAACTTGTATTGGATCATCTTGCTTTCTGCCTTCTGTTTCAGTTCATGTATGTACTTGTCTATTTCCTAAAGTTGACTTATAAGCCTCTTGAGAGCAGAGACAACGTCTTAGGCATCTTAGTATTCTCCTAGGGCCTTATACATAGTAGATGCTCTGTATATAAATATTTGCTGAACTTAAATCAAAGTATTCCTGTGTATATCACACAGAGAGAGACATTGGAATTTCCAACTTAATCCTTCTTTAACTTCCTTGAGGCTCTGAGAAATTTGTCTAATCTCTATTAATTGCCCTGATTTGGGAAAAATGGAGAACATTCACCACTTCAAGCAAAAATTCAACACATTAACTTTTTACAAAATTCAATCCTGGTATACAGTCTAGTGGGTGGCTGACAGGTATTATAACCAACTGCAAATAAGAATTCTAAAGATTAAGAGCAGCAAACTATCTAGACAAGCTCAACCTCTCACAATATTTTGTAAGAGTTTTAACAACACCAGGAAATGCAGTAGGTACATAGGAAAAAGGAAAATGTTCCATTCCATTTTATAGTGTTATGCCGATAGCCAATTAATGCTGTGATCAAAGGGAAAATCTTCTCAATACAGAAATAGCAGCATTAATTCAAAACTAGTAAGAGCTCTTTAAAAGAGCTGAGTTTTCATGTTCTTTCTACTGCTGAGATGCTTGTATAGTAGACAAATTCACTACCATACACGCTTAGCACTCACGCACAGTGAGGGGTTGAGGACACCTGCTGTTGGAAGCCACATAATAGGCTCAGTCCCCACATTCATCCAGCCCCTCCAACCCAACGCAGAGGGGGGTCCCACAGCCCTGCCCTGTGCCATTCATTGTGGCCCCATCAGATGGAACACCTCCATGAAAATGCAATACTGTTGACTCCTTTAAGCTCTTTTAAATCCTGCCTACATTTGTGATGAGAACATATTTCTGAATGGAAAATCCAGGCTTGGAAGAAAAACTCAAGAAGGTGGCATGATCTCATCAAAATTTTTCTTCTTTGAGCAAGACATAATTCTCAAAACAGTACCCAACCTAAAGGTCAATTCTACAAATTAGTCTTTGCTTTACAAGAGTTTCAGTACAACTGGCCAAAATCTGGCTGAGGAAACTTTTCCTCTTATTTAAGATCTTGTTAGGTCTTTGTAACACATGCACTGGTATGTTCAGTCACAGCAAAAAAAGAGAACATGCCAGGAAAGGGAGGTATTCATGAACTATCATGAAAACAAATGATCAATATTTACAGTATTAGTAATTATGACCAAATAAAATTTTGAACCAGCTCCTAATGACTTTGAACTTTCAATTAATGGTTCCAACTTCCAATCTCCTATGTTTAGGAGAAAGACAACAGAGAATAACACCAAGGTGATTTTCACATTTGGGGTTTTTTTGGGGGGGAGAGGCAGGGTTCATTTAGTTTTGTTTTAGATTCAGATTATATCTGTAGTTGTAGATAAACAATGAGCTCAATACCTCAATCATACAAAACTGTTCAGTAAGAAATAAGCTTAGCAAAGTTGATTTTTAGGCCTTTTGTAAACTGTCAAATAAATATTGAAGTGTGATCAGTGTTCGCATGAAAATTATGTATTTAAATACATAGTATAAAAATGTTCAAAAACAGAGCCGGCCGAGTGGCTCAGTTGGTTAAGAGCTTGCTCAAGGGTTTGAGCTCTGAGCAACAGCGGTTCGAGTCCGGCCCGAGCTGAGCTGCCGCTGAGCTGCCAACAGGTTGGCAGGATGGCTCAGCTTAAAAAAAAAAAAAAAAAAAAAGGCAAATTTTTAGGGGGGGGGGTTGTCACTTCAAGGGGTAAAAAGTATAACTATTGCACTGTGTTGTACAGCTGAAACTAATTCTAAAAAATGTGTATTTCATAATAAAAAAATGTTCAAACACAAAGGTTGAAACAGGGAGTTTCTGGGGAGAAAATACTTTATCTAATTTAGAGGAATATATTTTATTACACATTCTATTCCCAGAGCATACAGGAAAACATATATTTTTCCACAATCACTGCAAAGGAGTTCAGCATAAATGTTAAGTGTATACCTGTAGCTATTTGGGAGAAAACAGACAGATGGTGGGGGAAAATTAAGTTCACTTTCAAGCAGAGAAGTGTTGGTTTTGTGTAAGCATACTCCCAAAGAATTAAAACCTGAAACTGCTCAACAGGACAGTGGCTTCATACTGTTGCACAAGGCACATTCTTCATCTTTACCTTGCACTTGTATTTGGAGCCCTTTTGTCTTTTTCTTTCAACTCTCAAAATCAAGAGGAGTCACTGTCACCTGCAACTGTCTGGCATGTTCCCAAGAAACAAGACACTTTGCACAGTTAGTTTACTTACACAGATCCTGATTCACTCTTACTAAGCTGATCGTGCCCAGTCCGATGCTTAGAGGTAGAAGGGGGATGTACCAACCCTTAATAGAAACCTCTCCCTACGAAGTGAAAGGGTAAGGGGCTGAGGCACTTTCATTCTCTTCCCCTACCTTCTTTCTGCACTTGGTCAATTTAGACATGATGACTAACATTCCCCTAAATTAAGCTCCTATTATATATAAACACCAATATACACCAGACCCCTAGTTTGGTACCATGTATTGTTCACATTATCTCCTCCCTCAAAAGGAAATAACTCTCCCAATATATACTAACTCTATTAAAATATAATACAGAGGAATTATAAGGAATAGTTCAAATACAGAGGGTGCCAAAAACTGCATACACATGTTAAGAAAGAAAAGCTGTATTAAAATTGTAATACTCAATATATACCAATAACAAAAGATGAATACAACTCACGTTTGACTTCTGCAATTACAAGAGGTGCTCAAAGTGGTTACCATCAGTGTCCAGACACTTCTGATTATGGCGAACTACTGCTTGAGCAACGTTGACCAAAGTGTCCACTTGTATACATTTTTTTGGCACGCCCAGTATATACTCCTAAAAAGACTACATTTTCTAAAAATTGTTTTTTGGCCACTAAGCATTTGAGAATAAGTATGTGAGTTACAATAAGCATTATTTAAAGTTATAAGATAATTTGTATTTTCCTGCTTAGAAATTCACTTTTCAGTTAAGCTATAATGTACTCTCTGCTAGAAAACTATAATCAAGAAATAATGAATCCCTAGAAAACAAAAATTAACTAAAAATACTAAGAGTTTGCTTATGTTGAGAACAACAAAACAATAAATGCTGATGGGTCTGTATTTAAGGCAGTCAGATTATCAAATTAGCTACAATTTCACAAAGGTGGACGTATCCTCGGCAAATTATATTGGAATGTCCTGTTAAAATATGATCCCTCAAAACAAATACCCAAAGTAAACCAACTGAACACTTCCCCGTTTTAAAGTAAAATAAGTGATCTTTAAGAAATATTTTTAATTCCTATAGTTCTCTCATGTATGCAAGGTACAAGAGGCAAATGTCTAATTTTTTTCTGCCATCCAATAACTCATTAATCCTATCTTTTTTCAAATCTGTTAACCATGTCCATGAAAAGCAATCCTTGACCCTAAACCCAAGACCGCTAGTGGAATGAAAAGGCTGGAGGACATTATCATGGGCAACAAAAGAGAAGCAGAAGGGGGAAAAAAACAGACCATCCCCCTTTGCCCTTTTTCCCCACAGGCTGGGAGGCCACGGCTGGGAGGCCACAGCAGAAAGGCGTCCAACCTGCTGGCAGTGACGGATGGCTGTGCAGAGGCACACAATGGCAGGCGCAGGCGTGTCATCAGCCTTGCAGCTGGCCTTCGACAGAAAAAACCAAACTCAAGTCTGACCTGAGGGAGGCTGATTTAATTAAGGTTACAGCAAACGGCAGAGCTGCTTGTGGGCTGCATTTTCTGCCAAGCACCAGGGACAAAGCTTTAAAATACTGCTCAAGGAGAAAGACCCAAGAAAATCATTTCGGTAGAATGTTGAAAGGTTGGGGGGTTGGGGGAGGGAGACAACAGAGATGTGTTTGCTCAATAAGCACAGGCATACCAAAAGTTCATGATCTAGTGATACACGGACGTCAGAATGCAGTGACAATAGGAAACATATAATGAGTATGTTTTGGCATGCCTTTCAGACTAAGAAATGTTCCAGATGAATAATGAGATGTGCAGACTGAAATGATCCAGGGCTACTCAATCCAGCAGCAAAGCAAAGTTTCTATTAAATGGCAAGGCCAGGACCAGAAACCAAGTGTACTATTTCTTATACTTACAACACATAGCCTATTTTAAATACAAACATTAACCACTGACAGTAAAGCCTCACTGGATGGGGAACATGTTCAGGTTTGAGTATCTCTTATGCAACAAGGACTCTGCTCAATGATGGGGACCCAGCGGTACAAAAACCTATATATGATCTCTCCCTTCAAGGAACTCAAATGCCAGTGTTGAGGGGTCAGGAGATGACACAAGCAAACACATAATTACAATGCATGTTAGGGCAAAAGACTGGGCTGGTGGGTCTAAACAGGGGATTGCCTGAGTTTATTAAATCAATGTGAATGGAACAGAGTTTAAATCGTTAAGAGCCCTGGCAAACACTTTCCCAAATGTATACCTTCAGACTACTACTAATAGATTTCTTACTTTGTGTGTGTGAACTAAAATCTACCACTGAACTCTGCCACTAAAATGACAAGATACTGTCCAGTAGGGATCAGCATGGGGGGGGGGGGCTGACTCACAAAATCTTTCAGTCTCTGGAAGGCTGGCAGGCAGGGTTCCAGGACAAAATACAAAACAGTCCTAGACCCTGCCCTCCTAGGGCATGTGAAACCTAGGCTTACCAGAAGGGCTTTATGATACCTCCTCCATCAATGGTCATCAAAACTCAACAGTGCCAGAGAGGAAAAAAAGGCAGGACCTCCAATGAACAAGCACTTACTGAGCACTAGAGCCGGGGTTGGGTTTTGCATGGCAGAACAGGGAGAGAACCCCGTCAGCAGGACAGGCAAACAGCGACTATGTGCTGAGCTCCAGCGCCACAAGCACAAACAGGAAGCTCAAAGAAATGCTTTAAGGTCAAAGCTAAGCTCAGACAACATGGTAACCAGGCAGTTGGAGAAAGTTATCCATGAGCTGACCTTACATTGTGGAGGGTGGCCATGTGGTAAGGACAGACAGAGTCTAAAGCAATGAGCAGGCACTTGGAAAAGCAGCAATTAACATGAATCAAAAGATGCCAGTCATTACCCATGCTGAAAAGATGATTCATCTCTCATTTGGCCCTTTCAGCTATTCCTTCACACACAGCCTACTTCCTATCAAATTGCGAGCTTCTCAACACTGCTAGCACTTCCTTGTCTGAGGATGTTTCTTTTCTGTCTGAGTATGTTTCCATCTGAGTATGGCATAGGATGGCTGGGAAAGGGCTCTCACCAAGCACCTACTGAACAATTAAAGCCACATCTTCTTCATTAATGAAATATAACATTTTTTAAATCCTCATATAAAGTTTTATTTTATAGCAGTGGCAATGATGGTATTAAAAAAAACACACAATGTTATGTGGTTTGTCGTTTCTTACCACAGTAAGAAAACCAATGACTCATTTTTCTCATCCCTTCTAAAAATCAGAAATCAGGCATTTGTCCTTGTGCTAAACTTAATCTTTCCAATCCCTAAAATGTTAATAATTAGTTGTCCACCCTCATTGTATGTGAAGAAACTATTCATTCTTCAGAGAGGAGAGATGCTATTGGTAGAGACCCATGATGACAAAAAACTTGCCGTTTCCAAGTACAACCCGGCAATTAGGTAGGAGCCCCCAAATCAATAACAATTTCACTCTTCAGAGAGAATTAGTAATCAGACATGACCAGGACACCTCGTTCATGGCGGATGTTCGTGTTTTAAGATACTTACATCAAACTCAGAGTCAATGAGGACAATTCTTTTCTCAGTGGCTCAATATGGATTGTTTTAAATTGCAATCTTTTCAGGCAACAATGTTCTAGTCACACTTCTAGGCAGCATTAAAGCCATTAAAAAAAAAAATATATATATATATATATATATATATATATATATATATATATATATATTAAAGCTAAGACTGCCACAGCTCTCCTAGGCAAACTTTTCATAACATAAAATCCCATCAAATGTTGCCAAATTTTTACTTGTTGTCCAAACTAAGATGGAGCCCTGATAAAATAAATGTAAAATGTTTATCACTTGTCACCATGTAATGAAAATAAATATCTTGTTACAAATCTGGTTACAACATTAGTCTAATGATAACAATTTCAAAGCAGATTTGCCTACTAGATCAAAGGACTAGATTGGGGGAGGGGGGAGGAATAGCAATTCTGTGTTTTAAGTCATACACAGCTTCCAAGTCTGTTTTGCTTTTTTTCAAAGACACATTTTATAAAGACCCAATGCCTCATTGATCTTTGTATTGCTCACAGCAACCAGTGCACTGCCTTTGCACATCTTAGGAATGCAATCAAATATTTGCTGAACACAGTTCCTGACAACCAACATTAAAGGCTTCCCCAAGCAAGTATAGAGAAAACAAAAGAGCATACAAACATTTTGCTAATATGCTGTTATCATATGATTCATAACACAAATCTGAATGTTTCCAGGAACTTGATTCATTTAAAAAGTGTATGCTTCTACACATTTGAAATGTGTGTACTATTTATAGAAAATACAAGCAAAGTTAACATTATTTTTACACTTAGTTCCTTATTTGGCAGAAATGTATTACAAGTAACATCACCCCACTATGTACACCATGTCATGTGTAAATTCTGCCAAAGGAAAAAGAAAGTATAGTGCCTGCCTTAAACTTGGGTGCAGTGGGTTTCTGAGCCCAAATGCAAATTATTTCACCATTAAACATTAAAATAACTGAATAGCTAACCAAACAACAAATAGATAACAAAACCAAACAGGAACAAACTAGCGTATATTGAAGGAAAAGAAAATGCTGACTAGAAATAGAGACAAAGAGGTTCTTGTCCCTATGCAACCACTAATATACTATATGACCTTACCTAATTAGCCTCTCTGGGTCTCAACTTCCTAGTTTTAATACCATTTTTAAGGCCCTTTTAAACTACATGCTGAGATTCAGCTTGTGTAGCACTGTCCTGAAAACTGGTTTGTATTCATACCTCCTCCCCTCAAAAAAAAAAAAAAAGTCACATTTAACATCATAGTTTCAAATATCTGAGTATGAATTTCTATCAAAGGCAATTTATTAAAATGTCGGATGAGCTGAAGTCCATTTCAAGAGGAGAATTAAAGCAAGTAGTACTTATAGATTCAAGTTTCACCTAGACAGCTGCTGCTGCTTCTAAGAGAACAACCTTTCTTTAACAGTGTGGTTGAAAATTACACCTCTTTACAATTGGAGAAAACTAGTAAGGATGATTTTTTACATTTATTTTTCAATGACAATTAACAGACAATATTATATTAGTTTCAGGTGTACAACACAGTGATTAGACATTTATATACCTTATGAGTAATCACCCTGGTAAGTCTTGTACCCATCTAGTCATCAGGGTGATTTTTACAGTCTCAAAAATGCAGGCACATAGCTTTCTTTTCCTTTCTTTTTCCTTTTCTATATTCATCTTGTTAGGATAGGGAAAAGCAGAAGGGCTAGCTTGACTTGAGAGGCAGGGAAAAGTGTATGGAAGTTACAGTACAGATCCACACAAGCACCTCTCAATCGATGTGCAGTGCTAGACAGTCCATCCTTCTAATTAGTGCTCACAACCCAAATGCCATGAAAAGATTTCCAGTGACTGGGATGCCAAATGATAATAACCTAAAGTCTCAGGATTTGCACTCAAAATGGGATTCAGAACAAAACAGAAATCTGTCACTGAGACCAATGAGATTAAACTATGATTTCTATCTATTTATAGCTTTAAGAAGAACATACTTCGAAAGTACTTTTGATATCAAAAGGCACCAGAGCTTGTATGGTACTTTATCATACATAGCAAATTAAATCAAAGCCAATGCTCAAAGAATTCCATAAAGTATTTTTAAACTCATTTTACAGACAAAGAAATAAAGTACAAAGAATTAGGGGATCTGCCCAATAGCAAATGGTTAGCAATTGTTAGAGCCTCGTTTTAAACTCAGTTCTGACTTTAGGTTCTCTAATCTTTACATTCCAAAATGATAGGTCTGACACCAGTTTTCAGTCCCTACTATTGTCTGATTCGGTAAATTTTATTTTTCACTAAATTGCTCCTCTACCCCAAAATCTGGTCCTCCTCTGGGTTCTTAAAGCATTCTATACATAATACTCCAAACACACATTTACTGGGCCTTCTAATTGTGAATTTCTTTTGCTCCTTGATTAGACAGATTTCTTCAAGAGCACGGATTGTCTTATCTTTCTTTACAGATGGAAGCCACCACACAGATTATCTTCACTCCCTCTGACCTCCCAAGCTTCAACCAAAGATCCAATTCCCTCTTCCTCCCAATAACAACACTCCAGGAATAATTATATATACATATAGTCAGGGGATGTGGAGTAGAGTGTGGGAATGAAATCAATGGAATCGTAATAGATAAATATGGTATCTGGGGGGGGTGGGAGGGCAGTGGATGGGGGAGG
>NW_017731494.1:3051090-3083251 GCF_001890085.2 Hipposideros armiger | reverse complement strand
AAAAGGATAACTATTGCATTGTTCTGTACACCTGAAACTAAAAAAAAAAAAAAAAAACCCAGTCCAGGCAGCGGGTGGGCATTCAGGTAGCTTGTAAAGGAACCTAACACACAATAGGTGATTAATAATTGTTAGTTAAATGGATGGTGGGCAGGAGGGTGGATGATGCAATGCTCATTATTTTACAGCACTTTACAAGGTACACATTTACATACATCATCATGTTAGTCTCACACTGTGAATTTAATAGTGATCATTTAATTTTCTCTTTCTAAAGTGTAGTTCATAATAGCATCATAGCCAATTTCAGAAACTTGCCCAGAGATGCACAGCTAGTAAGTAGATGTCTTTCAATTTCAGAAAATGGCCCACAACTAATTTACTCCTCTGCTCTGTCTTCTCTTCATTTCCAAGGTAGCTGTTTAGAAACAGGCTTGATTAGGTCTATTAGGACATGAATGAGGTGTTGTCACATTCTGGTTTCCTGCTGAGAGGCTTCTGAAAATTTATGGGTTGCGGGCGAGATCAAGAAAGATTTTACTCCAACAGTTAGTTGTCACAAAGGAAGCCATGTAAGAATTTACAGATGCAGCTTCCCTGTCCACACAGCAGCGCCCAGTCCTGAGCGTGCTCCCTCATACACAGGCTGTTAGAACAGGTGATGACTCAGAATTCACTTCTAACCTCAATTTTCTGAGCCTGTAAACACACATTCCTCAGATGAAACAGCCTCTGGTAGACTGGACTGAAAGCAGGGAGACAGACTTCCAGTTCCATTCCTACACTCACTGATCCTGTAGTGCAGGTATTAACACAAAGAAAGTGGAGGGGAGTGGTTTTCATGTAAAGGATAAAGCACTGAATGTTTACCAAACAGAAGAAGTGCCTACTGCACTTTCTTCTGCTTTGCCCAGAAATGCAAAATCAAAAGAGCCCTCCGAATAGCCAGTCAAAGGTACAAACAACCAGAGTATAATACCCAGACCAATTTCTTTAAATGGCAAGCTTCCTTCAAGGGTCAAACAGTAATAGCTCCATTCTATCCAACCAAAGAACCCTTATGGCTAAATATTTTAAATGTGTTTTGTTTCTAACACAGAACTATTTTCAACAGGTACGCCAGGCTGCCCTGAGGAGTCCAGCCTCCCACTGCTCAAGTGAACCTCCATCTCCCTTTTTCTAAACTCTTCTCACTTTGTACTGGGACGGACTCAGGAAGGCAAGTACAACTGATGCTCAACACCTGCAATTATGCAACATCCCATAACTTTGTCACACTGAAACAAGCAAAGGGAACACAGGCCAGTGAGTGGCTCCTGTGTGGAAAGCAAGTGCTTAAGCACTCCATTCTTAACTCCTACTGCTGATGAAAGGAGACATATACAAAGTCTGTTTTCCTAACCTTATGTGGAGAATTTAAGTGAGCGGTTTCCGCTCCACAGCGAGGTTTGGTGACACACATCAACCATCAGCAGAGAGCATCCAGGGGTGTCAGGACCTTGGTTTTATTGCAAGGGATGCAGCAACCCGCATTAACTGCAGCATGTTGGGGGTCCTCGTGCCCCCCCCCCTTTGCCAAGACCTCCCAACTCTTCCCTGGAAAGCTGGAAGTGCGGTCCAGGGCTGAGCTGCACACGATTTTAAAGCCTCGCCTTACTTGAACAGAAAGCGGGATGGGGGCGGGGGGCCCAACAACCCTGGGGAATAGTAAAGAGACAAAGATCACCCCAAAGGCAAGCGCGCGCGCGCGCACTGAAGCCGAGACTGCAACACACATTCCATCAACCTTTCACTGTAGTCGGCTTCCTGTGGGGTTTAGTCCCCCCACCCCAGCCCTCTCCAGAAAGTTGAGTCTGTTCACACCGACTTTTCAAAGGTCCATTGTTTCCTTCCCCGTAAACGTAATGAAAAGGGAGAGGGAGAGAAAGAAATCACAGTGCAGAGACCCTTTCTTAGGGTGAGGATTTACCCCAGGGTAGTCTCACTGCTCCTAACCCAGAGGGGAAGGCGGCGCGCGCGGGGGGAGGGGGCGCTGCGGGGCGCGGGAGATGCCTACATGCCAGGCCGCCGGGAGCTGGGAAGGTGCTGGGGACTGCGGTCCGCGTCCCCGCGGCGGCCCCAGAGGGCAGTGAGGGAGGCGGGGCGCGGAGCGGGTGACCCCATGCTTCTTACCTTTCCCTCCCCCGCTTAGCGTCGGCTAATCCAGGTGCCTACACAGCGGTCCAAAGAGACAGAGCCGAGCTCTTGGCGTCCCCGGCTCCGGATCTCCTCCCCATGGCCGGGAAGCTCCTCGAGCCCCCGCACCCGCCGCCGCCGCTGCTTTCACGCAACTGCCAGCTGCAGCCCGAGCCTGGAGGTGAAACTCTCTCCGCCCGGGAATGACGCGCACTTCCCTCCGCCTCCGCCTCCTCCAGCACCGAGCCTCGGGGGCAGGGGCCTCCGCTCGCTCTCCCGAAGCCGCCGCTCGGCTTTCTCCGCTCCTTCCACTTCGGGAGGAAGAGGAGGAGAATCGCGGCCGCCCGAGCGTCCCCGTGACAATAGGGAGGAGGCGGCGGCACCGGGCAGAGCGGGCTCCCGGGAGTCACGCTTGTCCCTGGTCGGCGGGCGCCGCGGCTCGTTAAGGTCGCGCTCAGCCTCCGCCGGCCAGACAAGCGACCCGGCTCTCCAGGGCCGAGGGCTGCGGATTGGGCGGGTGGGCGGGCAGGACGGAGAAGGCGGAGGGAGAGGCGGGGCCTGCTGCCGGAGGAGGCGGTAGCAACGCAGGGCGCCTCCCGCCACACACCCCCGGGGCGAACTGCGGACGCGGGCGCTGTTTGCCCATCGCTGCGGCGCCTAGGAACCGCGCCTGAGCGCACGGTGCGAGGGCAGCCCCCTCCACCAGCGCCCGGGGCTGCAGCTGCAGGCTCTCACGCTGTGCGCCGCGCGCAGCCGGCCTGACTGAACCGGACCTTGCGTCCCCATCACCCCCTGGCTAAACCTGACTCTGCACCCCCATCACCCGCAGCTGAATCTGACTGCGCCCCCATTAACTCCCGGCTGAGCTGGACTGTGCATCCCCATCATCCCCAAAGGGACTCCCACAACTGTAAATCTTCTGTCCGTCCGGCCACCGCACCACGGCCGCCCCCACCTGGTCAACCACGGGCGCTGGGTTCTTAGCCGTTTCCGAAGAACCAGCCAGTTCTCGGGTCAGGACAGCTCTTCTAGCAGCTCCGAACAGCGCCAAGCACCCTGCTCTCATGCCAGAATAAATATACTTACGCCTTCCCACGCCCCCTGCCCGCGCCACTCTGGAGTGGCTGCCGCTTGCAGGAGTGGCGCCGAAAGCCACTCCCCGGCCCACCCAGTGTCTAAGTACCTCTGTATGGACGCCCGCAAAGGGGTTGGAGTAGCCCAGCCGCCACCACTCACTGGAGCTGCTCTCACGGAGGGAAATCCTGGGCTCCTGCTGAGGGCGCTGCCCAGGTTTGATCAGTCAGACCCACGAGGTCCCGAGCTAGTGACAGCAGTAGGCCTGCCAAATCTGGGCCGTCGTCATCCTCTATTTACTTCGGAATTGGAAGCTTTCCCACCAGGGAACTCTCTCAGTGAACACTGTACAGATAGGATTGTTCAGTTTTCAGAATTTTTTTTCCTTTTTAATAAAAATTCAGTCATGTAACCATGACACACCCAGCAAGCAAGAAGGGGAATTCCCTATTTCAAGGGGTTGGGTTCAGGACTTAGTAGGAATCAGTCTTTCTAAATCTTGGTTGATGATAACATTCCCCTGGGACATTTTAAAATTTTTGGTTTCCCAGGCCTCACACAACTTGCTGAATCAGAGGGGCCGGAATATGTAAGTCTGAGAAACAGTACTAGAGAGCATCCTGGAATTAATTAAAGCCTTGGAAAGATGCCTCCAAAATAGCAACGCAGTTTAGGGCTGAGATGTAAAGCAACATCCTACTTTGGGAGTCACTGTCCCTTCTGGAAGAGGGAGCAATGTTCTTAAAATAAGGCAGATGGTTTTGAATGGCAAACGGGAAGGGACAAGACCATTTTAGTGGTTCAAAGGTGAAATATATAGGACCATGCCTTATAAAGGCAGGACAGGAACTGTGTCGCCCTTTACGGTAGGCTGAAAAATAGCCCCTCAAAGATACCAGATCCTAATCACTAGAACCTGGAAATATTCCCTTATATGGAAACAGGGTCTTAGCAGATGTGATTAAATTAATAGTCTTGAGTTGGGGAAATTATCCTCGGTTATTGGGGTGGGCCCTATCTGCAATCACATGTATCCTTATAAAAAGAAGGCAGCAGATTTGACACATACAGATGGGGAGAAGGTAATGTGACTACAGAGGCAGAGATTGGAGTGATGCAGACATAAGTGAAGGACAACAGAAGCTGGAAAAAAGGCAAGGAAGGATTCTCCCCTAGAGCTGCCTGACAACTTGATTTCAGCTTAGTGAAACTGATTTTGGACTTCTGGAATGAGGGAATAAATGTCTGTTGTTTGAAGCCACCATTTTTTTTTAATTGGGGAACAGTGTGTTTTTCCAGGTCCCATCAGCTCCAAGTAGTTGTTTCAATCTATTGGGTTGTCGGAAAAGTCATGACACCTGTTTGCGACAGATGGCACTAATTCATTTTTGGAAGTACTAGAGTTATTCACATCTATGTTAGTGCTATGTCATTTGACAGCTGACAGTTCTAGCTTCATTTTTTTAAATAATTGAGCGATTTGGTTGAGTTTGGGAGATTTTACAACAAGTTGAAGATGGAAGACCAAACTGCATTTTTGCCATATTTTACTGTTTTACTTCCATAAAGGGAAGAACACATGTTTAGCTTGTGAAAAGTTACATAAAGTTTACGGTGACAATGCTCTACAAGAACGTCAGTGCCAACGATGGTTTACGAAATTCCACGCTGGTGATTTTTATCTCAATGATGTTCTTCAGTCAGAGAGGCCCACCGAGATTGATGACAACAAAATAAAGGCATTGATCGAGTCAAACCCACATTACACTACACAAGATATTGCAGAAACATTGAACATCCATCATTCAAGCGTTCATGACCACCTGAAGAAGCTGGGATACGTAAACAAGATTGATATTTGGGTTCCGCATGAACTCAAAGAAGTTAATTTGATGGCGCGTATAAACATCTGCAATATGCTCATTAAACGTGAAGAAAACGATCCTTTTTCGAAGCGACTGATAACTGGTGGTGAGAAGTGGATTGTTTACAACAATGTGGTGCACAAACGGTCTTGGTCCCGACATGATGATTCACCTCAAATGACATCAAAAGCAGACATTCATCAGAGGAAGGTTATGCTCTCAGTGTGGTGGGATTTTAAAGGCATCGTGTTTTTCGAGCTCCTACCAAGGAACCAAACAATCTATTTGAATGTGTGCTGTCAGTAATTGGACAATTTGAATGAATCCATCATCCAGAAACATCCAGAGCTTGTTAATTGTAAAGGAGTTGTGTTCCATCGTGACAACACGAGACCACACACAAGTTTGATCACCCGTCAAAAATTATTGGAGCTGGGATGGGATGTGTTGCCACACCCACCATACTTGCCTGACCTTGTGCCGTCAGACTTCCACTTGTTTTGCTCTCTTCAAAACTTGCGTGGTATAACGTTCAATTCCAATGAGGCTGTAAATCAGCACATTGTTCAGTTTTTTGCAAATAAAGACAGGTCCTTCAATGAACAAGGAATTATGAAGCTCACTGAAAGATGGCAAAAGGTTATCAAACAAAACAGGCAATATATCTGATTGATCTTTGTTTTTTATATAAATAAATGACCTTTGAAAAACATAGACAAAATACATCATAACTTTTCTGATTTTCTGACAACCCAATAGTTTTGGAGGCACAGCTTCTTGGCCCATGTGGGAACTGAACCAGTAACCTTGGTGTTAATAGCCTGCGCTCTAACCACCTGAGCTAACCAGCGGCTTCTGTGCTGTGATTATTAAACCAGTCTTACCCCAGCCATTTGCATCCTGCACAGCTTCTCACAGCTGGTAGACTGGGCACCTGAAGATTCAGAGATGCAAGATGAAACCTTTATTTTTAATTTTTTTTTTAAAGATTTTATTGGGGAATCGGGGAAGAGGAACAGACAAGTTGCTGTTCTTTTGTTCTTCAGTCTAGTTGTAGAGGACATCGCTTCACTGGCCCATGTTGGTATTATGATCATTGCGCTTTTCCCAGCTGAGGCAGTCAGTCACCAGCCATTGGACTGCCGCTCTCGGCGACTCACGGCAGCCCAGCTCCAGGTCGAGCTGTTGTTCACCATCTTAGCTGTAGAGGGCGCAGCGTCACTGGCCCTCATGTGGAATCGGAACCGGGGCCCTGCTGCTCAGAGCTGGTGTCCCAAGCCAACTCCTAACCAACGTGCCACTCGGCCAGCCCAACCTTCTTCATTTTTAAATCCCCAGGGCCTACCACAGTATTTGCAGAGTGACACTGCTTGCTGGGTGGATGACAAAGCCATTCACAGAACCCTCAGGAGAGGAGAGAGGAACAAACACTATGAACTGGAAGGGGTCTTGTACCTCTGCATTCAGCACTTCAGGGTCTCTGCTTGCTTGAATTTTCTCTCTCCAAACCCTTTTAAAACAGAACCCTCCTGGACTACCCTGCATTCTTCCTGTGTTTTCCTTCAGGCTGTAGAAATTACTAATTGCTACAATTTCACTCTATGAGGGTCTGAACAGATCTCATGTTCTCCTGTTCATACTTGTTTCCTGCTACCCTTGGTGTATGGGTGTGGAAATTATTCTCCAGGTGACTAATGCTTCACCAGGAAAGTGTTGATATGCTATTTGCCATCCTCACCTAATTAAAAGACTTAGGAGAATTTTGCTCCATTGACCGGTGCAATAACATTACAAAATGTCATTGCAACCTTTGCTGTAGTTCAACTGAGTATCTCCGAAACCGCCTCTTCTTTCTCTATGTCCTTCCACCCAACTAACCTCATTCTCACACTTCATCAGCTTGTTAGGAAGACTGCATATTTCTAGTTAAACTGTTTGGTACTTGCTTTACAGTGTGATATAAGCAACTCTGATATAGCTAACACTCTGGCACAGTCATTTCAGAAAAAAGGAAAAACAAATATTCATTTTAGGCCTCTAAATTCTGTTAGGTAAGTAGGAATTAAACGTCTTTTCTTTTTCTCACTCAAAACATGACCTTTTACTCTGAAAAAAATGATAGATAGCCCATTCTGATTCCCATCCAACATCCTTAAAATTTGCACAAAACCATCCTAAGTTAAAAACACTTAGTGTTTTCTGTCCTAAGGACCTAAACACGCATCTGTATATAAGTAGTTTTTCTTTGTTGCTGAAAATGAGTAACCTGAGGACCACTCAGCTAGACAAAGTTGCTACTGTAACAGCTGCTGCTGTTATTTTGGATTAAGATTTCCTTATATGAAGCCTAAGATATACGCAACACTGCCACCACTACATTATATTTGCTGTATAAGGGTTGCATAATATATGTAAACTGAAGAAACACACATGAGAAATGTAGCATCTTTTCATTATATTCACATATAGATACAGGTACTGAAAAATTTTAAATAGTGAACTTGCATAACAATTGAGAAAGCTGGTTATGTATACAGATTTTAATTTGCAGTAATACCAATATCCTGAAATCTGCATTATCTCCTGGGTTGTATCTCTTCCTTCTTGTTCTTCTCTTCCAGGCAAGCAGAAAAGAAGCATAAACCCACTTTGCCTTGAAAGGTCAGGAATTCTGTCTACTCTTCAAAGAGCAAAACTAGAATGGAAAAGCAAGATCTGGAGTACTTTACCTGTATAAATTCATAACTTTTTAAATTTCTGGTAAATTTCTGGTAAAATTTCTGCCAAAATATATTGTATGAAAGCTCTCTGCATTTTCCATAGTTATTTTTTAAAACTAAATAAAGTACAAGGAAAAAAATTATATATCCCTGCCTTCTCAGGGCCCTCTGGATGCCAAAAAAAAAAAAAAAAGAACGCTCCAGGAAACTTGAGATCACCATTGATTAGAAAATCCATGGTCTGGCCGAATGGCTCAGTTGGTTAAGAGTGCGAGCTCTGAGCAACAGTGTCGCTGGTTCGATTCCCACATGGGCCAGTGAGCTGCATCAGAGCTGAGCTGCTGCTGAGCTGCCAACAGGTGGCAGGATGTCTCAGCTGGTGAGAGCATGTGCTCCTAACAACAAGGTTGCGGGTTCAACTCCCACATGGGATGGTGGGCTATGCCTACCCGCCACTAAGATTGAACACAGGCACCTTGAGCTGAGCTGCCAACAGGGGGCCGGATGGTGACTGGACTTGGAGCTGAGCTAGCTAGCTGCGCCCTCCACAACTAAGATTGAAGGAAAACAACTTGGCTGTTCCCCTACCCTAATTCCCCAATTAAAACAAAAAAATCTAAAAACAAATCCAGTTAACTTGTCAGAAGTTACCATTAGTCCAGCTCAATTCCACAAGGTGAACATGAGACTATTTTGAAAGATAAAGAAGATTACTTGCAATATTATATACTAACAAAAGTCATTAAATATTCCCCAAGTTTCTAAGACTATGATGGAAAAATGCCAAAAAAGGACAAAAGTAGAAAAAATCTGATGTTATGATCCGTTTGAATGTAAGAATTTGCCACACCTTTAAACTGAGGCATTGTTTTCAGAAAACCACTGTTAAAATGTACAAGGTGCTTAAAAAGGAAGGAGGAATTTCAACCCTCTCCATGGTCACATCAACACGGGGTCTTTTGTAAATGAGCTGAACATGGCTTAGAAAACTCAAGAGCTCAGTTCTTTATTCAGCAAGTACTTATATTGGCCTGTGTGCCAAACGTTGATAGGTTCGGGAGGTGAATCAGGCAGCAAACACCAATGCACTTCAGTAGGAGTTCCTCTCTCTAATAGAAGGAAACTGACAAGTAAACCAATAAGTAAATGATAAAGTCTCTAAAGAAGATAAACAAAATGAGGAATAATGAGTGGGATAAAAGTTACACTGATAGCTCTCAATGAACCACACCTCCCAGTATTCTTGCTCCTATGAGGCCCCTCCCACACAGACCCTGGACTTCCGCCATGTGAGTTGCTTTGGCCAAATATTAATGGCACAGTGATGTAAGGAGAGGCTTCAAAAACTCCTGCACCAGTAGTCCTTGCCACTTGTTGGAGTTGGGGTGGGGGAAGAGGTATTTAAGGCAATAAATACCTTCCTATTTGTCAGGGGATACATAGGAAGTGATAGTTAAGCTAAGATCTAAAGGATATTAACCCCAAGAACAGAAATTTGGGAAGGGAGATAAGTTATGATGGTGAAAAAGGAAGGACCAAGGCAAGGTAAATCCTGAGGACCAGGAAATCCAGGCTTGGAATACTGTGGACCCAAGACAGACCAGTGGCAAACATTTTGCATAATTTCTGCTTGAACAGGTCTTATCCAGATACCAAATAAATCAAAAGAAGAAGTCATAAAGGTTCAAGAATTTTCTGGACAGATTCCTCACTTTACATAGAAATGTAGACAAATTACTTACCTGAAAAGAAGCAACAGTTTTAAGAAAGCCAGTCAGCTTTCATTTTTGTGCCCTGTGAAAATCCAGCAACTTGGCTGGAAAACCACAGGGAAAGAGTTCTGTGCCTTCACTTTCTTATTATCCTGAGAGACCATGTCTGGTGAAAGAGGACCGGAGACATCGAGGAGAGAGAGAAGACCCAGCCATCTCACTACCCCAGCTGAGTTTAGCCCCACCTACCCCACCAAATAAATGCAGCCACATGAGTGACCACTGGCAAGACCAACAAAGGAACTGCCCAGCTTAGCCCAGTCCAGATTTCAGAATCACGGGCAAATGAAATAGTTGTTATTTTAAGCCACTCAGTTTGGGGTAGATGTTATGCAGCAATAAAAAACCTCAACCAGTGGTTCTCGACTAGAGGTGATTTTGTCCCCCCAGGGGATTTTTAGCAGTGTCTAGAAGCCATTTTGGTTGTCACACTGTGGGTACAGGTGCTGCTGGCAACTAGTGGGTAGATGGCAGGCATGCTGCTAAACATCCTGCAATGCACAGGACAAAGAATTATGTGGCCCAAAATGTCATAGTGCCCACGTTGAGAGATTCTGATCTAAACAAAAGCCATATGCATTTACGATTTTGATAGGTGTCAGTCTTGCATGGGGGCTAGGCCAATGTATTTTAGCAAGAGCAGTATATGAGAATACCTATTTTCCTATCACCTCACCAGCAGCATTAATGACTGTAGATATAAATACAGAGATATAGATATGTGGCTTTCTTTGCCATAGGAAAAAATATCAAAACCTTAACTTATATTTCTCTAATAATCATCAGGGATGAGTATCTTTTCACATCTACAAAAGCCATTTGTAGTTGCTTTTCTGTCACTTGTCTCTTCATATCCTTTGCTCATTTTTTTTCACTGGGCTGTTCTTATTCTCATCAATGTGTAACAGCTCTATATGTATTAAGGAAATGATCCCCTTGTTTGTGATTTGGGCTGGAACTATGATTCCCAGGTTAGCAGACTGATTTGGAGTGGTAACTAGCTAGCAACCAAATTGTACCAAGGAAACCACACTTAAGCGAAAAAACATGTTTATAGCTGCAAGTTGAATCAGCGTAAGAAACTAACAAATGATGTGTTGAGGAAAGAAAATTAATATTTGCTGCCAAGAACCATACAATGAGGTACAGAGAGAAGCAGCACATGTGAAAGGGTGCTGGGTGGACTGGGTCCTGCAATCAGGGAAGAAGGAAGCCCCGTCTGAGACCAATCTGTGAACCTGAGAGACTGAATTTCAAACTGTAGGCAATTACGTAAAACAGTAAATGATCCCACAGATCACATCAGCTTCACATTCAGTCTCTAAGCTCCCCTTTACCTTCTGAAACATTTGACTCCTGTCCCTCCCTCAGTCCGTCCTAATATAAAAATGGCTACCAACCAGAGGCAGAAAAGCAAGGATTCTAGAGCCACACTGCTTCAGATCAAGTCTCAGCTCTACCACTTACTAGCTGTGTGGCTTTGGACAAGTTATTTAAACTCTCTGTGCCCCCATTTCCTTGTCTGTAAAATAAGAATAATCATAGTACCCACCCCACAAAGCTATTATGACAGTAAATGAGTTAATAAATGTGAAGCATTTAGAAAAGTGCCTGGCACACAGACGCATACAGTTAAAGCTACTTAATGTTATTAATACACACGAATACATGCACAAATGTTTTTCTATTTCAGACAAGTAACACCATAACTCAAATCTTCAGTCACTGGTTGGGTATGATTATCCTCATTTCACTGGTAAGGAAACTGAGACTCAGAGAAAACAATCAAGTCCCACTTTCTTTCATCACCTTTAGGTCATCTGCCAATATGAAAGTACTGTCTTTACAAGGAAAGCCTAGAGAGAAAAAAATTCACACAGACAACTGGAAAACCATCTTCAAGTATGACAAGGGTTATTGTGAGAACCAGAAAATAACCATGTTCTGTTGCTGTAGAGGGCAGAAGTGATACCAATAGGTAGAAAATCAAGGGAGGCAGAATTGAGTTCAGTCTTATGAAGAGCTTGCTGTTTTTCCTCCCCATTGTATCCCCCAGCTCAGCGCTTGGCAACAGCTCTCAGCTCTCAATAATTATTTGTTGAATAAATGAATGAATAAATAAAGTAAATAAGAGCTTTCCAAGATGGAAGAGGCTGCCTCACAAGTACTCCATCCTGACCAGGCGTAAGAAGAGGCTACAGCTAAGTATCTGCTGGAGGGTTAGAATAAATGCCTGTTGACATTTAATTGTCCTGTCTTGAGTCTTCAGGAAGAAAAATGATCCTAGCAAAAATGCAGTAAGAGAAGTTCCTCTCAGAATCATGAAGGGGCTGAATTTTTACTGTAAAACTCCTGTATGACAAGAGAAAGTAACTTCAAAAAAGACTTTTGTCAAATGCTGCTATACCTGGTGAATCGTTGTTTCTGTGGGACACAGGTGTCCAGAGGCATGAATACTCTACTGAGGGCCAGCCGACTGGCTCAGTTGGTTAAAAGCATGAACTCTGAGCAACAGGTTGCCAGTTCGATTCCCACATGGGCCAATGAGCTGGGCCGGAGCTGAACTGCCGCTGAGCTGCCAACAGGTGGCCGGATGGCTAGCTGGTGAGAGCACATGCTCCTAACAGTAAGGTTGCCGGTTTGACTCCTGCATGGGGTGGTGGGCTATGCCCACCCACAACTAAAATTGAACATGGCACCTTGAGCTCAGTGGCAGCGAGCTGCCGGCAGGCGGCCAGATGGCAACAGGACTTGGAGCTGAGCTAGCTGCATCCTCCACAACTAAGATTGAAGGACAACAACTTGGCTGTTCGCCTTCCCCAATTCCCCAATAAAATCTTTAAAAAAAAAAACAACCAAGCATACTCTATTGATATTGTATACAGGTAAAATCAAGTAAAGCTGAATGTTGTAAGCAGCCTGCCTCAGCTAGGGGGAAAAAAAAAAGAATAAGAAAGGGATAGTTGGAAAGGGCATTTGCAACATGTAAAGTATTAATAGAAATTAACAATAATTTCTAGCATTTGAGAGCTTACTATGTGCCAACCACTGTGAGAAACCAAAGTCTCAATGGGAAAATGAGAGTTATCTTTCAATATTTGAAAATATTGGAGCTCAAGAGGCCCAAGTTCAAATTCTGACTGGACCATTTAATTCTTGTTTGAAACTAGGCAAGTTTCCCAAACCTTCTGTGCTTTAGTTTGTCATATGTAAATCAATAAAATGGGGATAAATAATTCCACAGGGTTATAACACAATACATGCAAAAAGTCTACCACAGGACTCAGTATATTTTTGCCACTACTTTTACCCTCCTCCCCCCGTCCACACAATATAAGGAGCTATATATGACAGCTGGAACTGACCAAAGATTTAATGGCTTGCTTTATGAACTAGGGAGTTCTCCGTCCCTGGAGGTGTTTATGCAGAGGCTGGACAGTTACATGCAAATAACAAAACTTATATAATGCTTACTAGAAGCTCGGAACTGCTGCATGTGTTTTACAGCTATAGATAATCATATAGATATGGAGATGGAGATGGAAATAGAGATAAGAGTTAAAGATTATATAAATTCTGCTGATCCTCACAACAACCCTATGAGGTAGACACATTTATTATCCACAAATGAGGGAACCAAGACAGTGCAGCTAGGTCATTTGTGTGAGGTTATACAGCTAGTAGGTGCAATTTGAACCCAGAGAGTCTTGCTCTTTAACCACTTCACTAACGACATAGAAGTAATGATGGGCATATTTGACTGTTATTGGGCGGGTGCTGGTGTCGATGACCTTGATGCTCCTTCTAGCACAGTGATCCCATGGGCCCATAATCTCAGTATTGTGTGAAGAGTTTAAGGGATTCAACCATGACAGACAGAAGCGATACATTTAAAACAGAAAACAGTAGATGCCCACACCTGGTACAGCCGAAAGCACAGCAGCATCTCCCAAGCTGGAGGAAAGCAACACTCGGAGAAAACCTGGCGTTACAAGGCAGGGCAGCGCACACAGGATGTTTCCTAACGCCAGACCCTAGGTGTCACCAGCGTGACAGGACGACGAGTTACCATCAGTCCATCCTTTGGCACTTGCATTCACACAGGAAATGACACTGTCAGCAGCACTGTGGCTCCATCCGGCGTGTGCTGCTGGGCGCTGACGCACGGAGGACGGAAAGGAAGTGGGTGGGAGGGCAGGGCTGTTTGCACCAACAGGTTACAGCTGGTCCTGCACCTTGACCCCCCATCCCCCACCCCGCACTCCGTCCCCCACACCCCCACCCCGTCTAGCAGCTGCTTATACAAGGCTCAGGTTGTGTGGAGGGGGTCATGGGGAGCCCACGTTACATATTTGAAATTTCTTTCAAAAGCTACTATGGTGGATTGAGGTTTGGGACTTAGATTTTGAGGGGAAAGGGGAACAAGCAGATTAATAGTTCCTAGCAGAACTTTTCTTCCTTTGTTTCCCTCTGCCTTTAGCAGCATGTAGATTTAATATCTCATGCTACCTCTCAAGTTAAAAGTCATTCTGCTGGAGAAAACAATAACAGTAATGCTGATTTACATGTATGTATCAGTGAACAGAATGCTTTCACAAACGCTGTCTTGTTTGATCCTCGTAACACACCTATGGAATAGACAGGACAAGGATTAAAATTCCCATTATGTAGATGAGAAAAATGAGGTTCAAGAACATGGTAAATACTATTTAAAACAATATTCAGTTTGTGTCCAAGATATAAAAATATCCCTGGTTTTTAAATTAAATACTTTTGTATGAGTAGCCTATGATATATATAAAAAACAGCCTTATTCATTCCCCCCCAACCCCCCCCCAATCACACACACACATACACACACACACACACACACACACACACAGATTATATTTGCTGGTCACAAAAGGGAAAAGACAGAGCAAAGGAGACAGTTCTAGATTAAAAGAGACTTAAAATACACAATAACCAATTTAAATGTGTGCTCCCTGACTAGATTCTGATTTAAACTAATTATTGAAAAACACATTGGGGATCAAATGGGAAAATTTGATAGGAATTAGGTGACATTAAGGAATTATTGTTAATCTTGTTAGGTCTGATAATGGTATTTTGTTCATCTTGTTAGGTGTGATAAAGAAAAAATTTTTTTTAAGAAAAATTTTTTTTATTTTTATAGCTACCCACTGAAGAATCAGGGGTGAACTGTCATGACATCATTAAAATATATTAGCATAAAATAATAATGAAGTATATGTGACAATATATTGACAATTGTTAACTCTAGGTTATGGATCTATAGCTGTTTGTTTTACTATTTTATTTTTCTATAGGTTAAAATTTTTTATAACAAGTTAAAGAAAAACTGTTGAGGAAAACAGTGACTCAGTCTTCCTTTTACACTTAAACATCTTTGTCTTTTTAAACTTTTTGTATTTTTACCTTTTCTTGGACTCCCTTTCGGTGTATAGAAAACTTGGTGTGAGACTTAAGTGGAAGAAAAAGCTTGATCTCACATTGGACTGGAATTTGACAGCTACCATTGTTTTTGATCACATCCCACCCCACACCATCCCAGATTACAAATGGAGGCCCAATACACAGAATGCGAAATACTCCTCAGAAAAGATAAAAATAATAAAATGGTGCTCTAAAGGTTGTTGTTTTGTTTATTTTTTTCCTTTTTGCTTGTTCTTTTGAAATCATTTCAAACTTACAGGAGTTGCAAGAATAGTATGAGAACTCCTGTGTGGTCTTCACCAATTAACATCATGAGTTAACATTTTGCCGCATTTGCTTACCTCTGTCTTTTTCTCTGTCTACACAGTTATATGTATTTTTTCTGAACCATTTGAAAATAAACAGCAGTCATAATCTCCTTTTACCCCTAAATACTTCAGTGTGTATCTCATGGGAACAAGGACTTTTTCTACATAACAAAACATAATTATCAAATTCAGAAATTTTACCACAAACCATCTATATTCAAACTTTGCCTATTGGCCCAACAGTGTCACCATTCGGTAATTCAGGACCCAAACTAGGATTACCCATTACATTTGGTTGTCATGTCTCTTTAGTCCCTCTTCATCTGGAATAGTCCTTTAGTCTTTCTCCAACTTTCACGACATGAACAATGAAGAGTACAGGCCAGTTGTTTTCTATCCTTAGTAGAGATTTTCCCTAATTGAGGCAGAAAAACAAATAACTTTTTAACTATAATTCCAAATAGTTGATCAATTCCACCTCTCTCTTGTTCAAGAAGAGCTAGATTTCCATTTATAGGAAAAGAGAAAAATTTGATTGTTAGACCTTGAAAGCATATATATATATATATAGCGTTCTTCTCAGGGAGAAGGTTCCGAGAGGCTCCACTATTGAATAAAATTAATTAAATAAATTTGCATGACAATGTCAGGTTTAGACTAGGCAAAAAGATAACAGGTGACTCTAATAATGTAGCACTAACTAAAACATATTAGTAAGGGAATCTCTAGTGATCTCTAAAAGTTTAGATTTCTTTTAATTAATTTTATTTATTTATTTTACCTTCAAAATAACATGAAGGTTTCCTTATCTGGGACGTGGAAGATATGCTTACACAAAAGCAAGAAAATCAAATTATAACTTAAGATATCTTCTAGACTTTGGATTCTTAGACAAAAGGAACCTTAAAAATCATCCAATTCAACTCCTTGTTTTACAGCAAAAGAGACCAAAACCCTAATATATCCTAAGGGAATAATCAGACAAGGGCACATGGGTGTTTGTACAAGGATGTTCACCCAGCACTGTTCATAATAATGGTAGAAATGGAAATGATCTCAGTGTGATCAATAGAAGGTTATTTTTAAAAATCGTTTTGTCAATCTATTAGATTCTCTGTAGCCATGAAATAATAATGCAAATGTATATTTAATGAAAGATGCCCATCATATATATAAATGGAAAATCAAACTCTAAAATATCATGTATACTATAATCCCATTTTTGTTAACAGTAAAAGTGTACAGGTAGGAGTTGAAAAAAGTCTGAAAATAAATACACCAAAATATTACTAGTGATGGCCTCTAGGAAAGAATAGAATTTATTTCAACAGGCTTTTTTATCCTTAATAAAGTGTAAATTTTTATACAAATGATTACTTCATTAAACAGGAAAAATAAAGTTATTTTTATTGCAAGAAAAAGCAAATATCTCGTTTTCATTTTCACTTTCACTGGTGAATATTAACTACCCCCGAAAGTGTATTGAACAATGCTATGAAATTGTTACTGAAAGTTTTATACTTTTTTTTTTTTTTAAAGATTTTATTGGGGAATTGGGGGAGGGAACAGCATTGGGGAATCAGGCAAGGGGAACAGACAAGTTGCTGTCTTTTTTTTCTTGAGTCTAGTTGTGGAGGACGTCGCTTCATTGGCCCATGTTGGTATTGTGATCATTGTGCTCTTCCCGGCTGAGGCAGATTGGTTGCTGGCTATTGGACGGCCACTCAGGCGACTCATGGCAGCTCATGCTGCAGGCCGCTCAGGCTGGCTGCCACTCACAGCAGCTTAAGGCAGCCCACTGCAGCCCCGCTTGCAGCCTACGCCATTGCCTGCAACTCACAGCAGCCCAGCTCCAGGTCGAGCTGTTATTCACCATCTTAGCTGTAGAGGGCAGTGTCACTGGCCCTTGTGGGATCCGAACCGGGGTCCTGCTGCTCAGAGCTCGCACTCCCAAGCGAACTCTTAACCAACGAGCCACTCAGCTGGCCCTGGAAATTTTATTCTTAATGTTTAAGATCAGCATTGTATTAAAGATAGCAGGGAAGAAAGCCATGCCAATGGTGTATTTGAAAATGGAATTAGGTCACTGTGGTTAGCATTTGAAAAAAATTAGAATATGTCTCATTCATTTGAGAAAGACATGCTGTACAACATTTTTTAGATGAACGGGTAAAAGGATGCGTATGTGGACGGACAGGCGGATGGATGGATGGACAGAAAGACTTAAATGTGTATAAACGTGGATGGCATATCTGTCCATAAAGAGATGGACTGCTAGATTAATCCTAGGTTTTCATCCTTTAGTATTTTACAGCTAACTTTCACAGTAACCATACTATGTTCACATTATTACACTCTCTTAAGGAAAAGAAGGGAGAACTTCAGATTTCTGGTAACCCTGAAACCTCTGCCCAATCAGCAGTCCTATACTGACAACAGAGATTGAATGATGGCATGGTGAGTGGTGACATTCACCACTTTTAAGGAGTTCTTAGCCTCTGTAGGAGGTGTTGGGTACTCTTTAAAATCCAGAAAAATGCACACACAATTCTCGCTCAAGTTCAGGAGATTCTTGAGTCCCCCCAAATTCCACCCATTCATTTCACTGAGGTTCACCAACTCCATGCTAAGAACTCCTGAGCCAAGTTGCATCAGGAGATGACTAGACATGTAATAACAGGCAGAATCGATCACAAAAGCTTTGGAGATCAAGCCTGAACATTTCTATTTGACACAGGGGATCTTGGTGATCTTGAATGCAGCTGAAGCAACCAGGCACTTAAAATTATGAAGGAAGAGGATGGAAGTTAATATATTTTGAATTAAACAATGCCTTTCAGAATAAATAATTTACCATAGTCACCAAGTGGTGAATTAAGGACAAGAGTCTATGATTCCTTCCAAAGAAAGAGAAAGAAAGGAAACTGAGGATGCATTCATTTATTCAACAAATCTATATTGAGTTCTCACTATACACTAGGCCTTGTTCCAGGAGCTAAAGACATAACAAAGAACAAAATAGACAAAGTGCCTGCCACGTGGAACTTGCTTTCTTGTTGCAGTGGGGGAGGAAAACAATAAACAAGTAAACAAACAATTATATGATATAATGCCACATTGTAATAAGCACCAGAAACAAAACTACAACAGGAGAAAGAGAAAGAGAACAATAGGTGAGGTTGTATGACAGAGGCCAGTTAGGGAAGGCCTGGCTGAAAATGAGACCCTTGAACAGATGCCAGAATGGAGTGAAGGAGTGAATGCACAAGCAGCTGGAGAAAGAGTTTTCCAGGCAAACAGAACAGAAAATGCAAAGACCCAGAAGAGGAAATGTACTTCATGTGTCTGAAACAGCTAGGAGGCCACTGTGGTTGGAGGGAGGTGAACGACAGAGAGAATGGTGGAAAGTCCGGGAGGTATCCTAGAGTCAAATCACATAAAGGATTGGAGGCACTGGGAGGGACTTTGAACTGTCTTCTAAGAGTTGTGGGAAGCCACAGGAAGATTTATAGGGGGGCAGTATTATTATCTGACATATCTTATGACAGGCCACTCTGGCTGCTATGTGGAAAAGAGACAGTAAGAAGGTGAGTGTGAAAGCAGAGACGAGAAAAGAGAATGGTTATTTTCCATTTCCACATGGTAACCAGAGATTTTTGGTGGTCCCAGGAAAAGACATAGATACAAACATCAGGATCAAAATGCATCCTTTAGTCCAGTTCATTCTGCCCAGTATGTCACCAACTTCCAGCTGGTGGGTCCTGGAAACAAAACAGCAGTCACTCACCTCACAGCTGTGATTTATAATAAGAAATATATATTTGGTCTTTGTTCCATTTCTGGCACAGGGCTCTAAAACCCTTGGAATTTCTTGTCTGATGAGCGTGACAACAGTGCCTTTTGTTATAATTGGGAGGTGACTTTTGGGCTGCACCTAAGGATGGCAGCTTGTTGCCAGGAGAACCAACCAAGTGATTAGAGAGTTGGAACTTTCAATCCCATCCCCTGACCTCCAGGGAGAAGAAAGGGCCTGGTGGTTGATTCAATCACCAATGGCAAAGAATTTAATCAACCATGCCTATGTTATGAAACCTCCATAAAACCCCAAAAGGACAGGGTTTGGAAAGCTTCCAGGTTGGTGAACACATGGAGATTCAGTGAGTGGCGAGCTCTGAGGAGAACGTGAAAGCTCCGTACCCTTTCTCTATTCCTCGCCCTATGCATCAATTCTATCTGGCTGTTCCTGAATTATATCCTTTTATAATAAACTGATACTCTAGTAAATAAAATATTTCTCTGTATTGTGTGAGCCCATGTTACAAATTAATTGAACTTAAGGAAGGGGTCATGGGAGTCTCCAATCTGGTCTGTCAGAAGCACAGGTGACAAACTGGACTTATGATTGGCATCTGAAGTGGGGGTGTGAGGAGGGCAGTCTTGTACGATTGAGCCCTTAACCTGTGGAATATGACACTATCTGCAGGTAGATAGCATCAGAATTGAGCTGAATTATAGGACACCCAGCGGTTGTCTGAAAATTGCTTGGTGGTGTGTGGGAACCCACCCCCTTCCACTGGTTTCCAGAGTTAGTACCAGAATATGATTAGCTTTTATCTTCTTTATGCAAATAATTGCTTGTCTTTTCCTCAGTCTTTCCATTACAATATAGGCATGGTAGCTAGGACACAGCAGCCTTGGACTTGGGGTCAGAAGTCCCGAGGACTGATACTGTACAGGATCTGTATAAACTGGAGAAGTCACGTAACCTTTCTAGAGCTCAAAGTCTTCATCTCTAAGATGAGAAATAATTTTAGCGTCTTCACAGAGCAGTTATGAGAAGTAAAATTCAAATATGTATTTGAATGGGCTCAGTGAACCCTATGCAAATATAAGAAACTATTATTTTATTTTTTTTAAGATTTTTATTGGGGAATTGGGGGAAGGGGAACAAACAAGTTGTTGTCGTTTTGTTCTTCAGTCTAGTTGTGGAGGACGTTGCTTCACTGGCCCAAGTTGGCACCATCATTGAGCTCTTCCCGGGCAAGGCAGATCAGTCGCTGGCTTCTGGAGGGCAGTTCACTGCGGCTGCTGGCCGCTCATGCTGGCTGCTGGCTGCTGGCTACACACGGTAGCCCATTGCAACCCACTGCAGCAGGGGCTGCAGCCTACGCCATAGCAGGCGACTCAGGGCAGCCCAGCTCCAGGTTGAGCTGTTGTTCAGCATCTTAGCTGTAGAGGGCAGTGTCACTGGTCCTCATATGTGGGATCCGAACCAGGGCCCTCTGGCGTCCCAAGCCAGCTCTTAACCAACACGTCAGTCGGCCGGCCCTGTAAGCTTTTTCAATGTTTGGGACAATAGCAATTCAGAAATTGATTTTGATTTTGCAAATGTGTTCTTTTCCATCCCAATTGATTTTGCCATTAATTTTGCAAATGTGTTCTTTTCTATTCCAATCAGCGAAGGACCAGAAACAGTTTGAATTCACATGTAATAGACAGCAATATACATTTGCAATTTTCCCCAGGGTTACATCAACTCTCCCACCTTTTATCACAATGTAGTCTAAAGAGATCTGGACCACCTGGACATCCCACAGAAAATCACATTGATCCATTACACTGATGACATTGTGTTGATTGGAACAAGAAATGGCTAGTACGTCAGAGACCTCGTTAAGACACAGGTGCTCCAGAGGCTGAGAGAGAGAGACCCTGTGTAGATTCAAGGCTTGCCATATCTATAAAATTTCAAGAAGCCTGATAGTAAGGGGTATGCCAGGATATCCCTCCAAAGTAAAAGGTTAATTATTGTATCTTGCATCTCCTACTATGAAGAAGGAAACACAATGCCTGCTGGGACCTTTCTGGGTTCTAAAGACAACACATTCCACACCTAGAGGTATGGCTTTTGCCCATATACTGGTTAACATAAAAGGCTTCCAGGCCTGAGTGAGGCCCAGAACAGGAGAAAGCTTTATATCAGATCCAAGGCGTGGTGCTAGCAGCCCTGCCATTGGATGGTGTGATCTGTCAGACCCTGTGGTATCAGAGATACAGTGGGGAGTTTGTAGCAAGTCCCAGTAGAGAATCCCAGCACAGGCTCTCTGTCCTCTGGGAGTGTTGGTCCTGAGCTGGTTCTCAAACTGTGCCTTCAGCAGGTTGTTCCAGCCCTCGCTCAGCATGCTCAGCATGGCAGCTTCTGGGTGGCATGGCATGTGATGGGACGATGGTCATGGAACCACTCCCACACCTCCTTTGCTGTAAAGTGAGTCCCTGGTCTGATAGAAAGTTATATGAGATTCCATACCAGGGAATTAAACACTTTGTAAAACCCCTGAGAGTGGTCCTGGCTGAGGCCCAGAATGCAGGAAAAGGCAAACCTATACTCAGAGTATGTGTCTATTCCTGAGAAAGAACTGCTGGCACTTACAGGATAAAAGGGACAAATATAGTCAACTTTTCCCTAGTTTCAGTTCCTGGCAGTTGGACATTTGTCAGGGGCAATTTTGGTAAGTGGCAATCAATAATGCTTGCTCCCTGCATGGTCTCCATTCCCACTACCATGTCCACTTGATTCATGTGTCTATCATGCCAGTCCTTGGGTGGCCGATGACAGAAGCTGGCTGTCATTTTTTCTATCTGGTTGTTTAGTGCCTCTTCAGTAGATGTTCTCTGGTAGATGTTAACCTATGATGCACTTCACGCCCACCCCTCCGTGTCTATCCACATGCCCCCTGCCCCAGACCTCCTTATCTGCAATCTTCCAATCTTATTTTCCTTCCAAGCCCCTGACCGACTGGCCAGACCATTCGCCACTGCCCATGAGTTTGTATATATTCAAACCTCAGGCTACTTCTCTTTCTGTATAAAATGGATGACCACATACACCACTCAGAGCTCTACCCCTGGGAGCACTTAGCTTGCTATTGTCTTTCAAGGTTGCCTCTGAGGGGGCTGTAAAGAAGCTACCATCCATTTCCAGCTTGTATTCACATACAAGGTGGACTCATCTGCAAAGCTTTCCTCCTTCTTCAGTTGTTCATACAGAATCCCCCATCAAGCCATGGGTCTAAGCTGAGGGGTGGGGGGCCCTGGGGCAACAGTGGTAGATGCCATGGGGGTTCTGGGCTACTGCTCATGCAGCTTACTTGTGTCTTCTGGTCCTGCTGATGCTCAGTCCTAGGTGTAGCACCTTTATTTTATGATGGATTGCTGCTAGGACCTCCTTATCTTAAGACACAGTTGATCTGCCCCAGCTCATGATGAGAAGTTTCACTGCTTGCTCCCTTGGTGACCACTGAAAGGCTTTCTGTCTTTACCAGAGCCTTACAGCATGGCAGGAGCAGCTTTTTAAAGGCGTATGAGTCTCTACTGCAGATTGCACGTCCTTGCTCCCAATTCCCCTGGCCCTGAATTGTGATTCTCCCACTGGGTCTTGCCACAAAACCCATATAACATATTTTCCCACCACTGAAACCCCCAATACCATGAAGTCTGCAAGGTTATATGGCCCAAATGACAGGGCTTCTCATACCTTAGCCTGGACCTGACATGGAGTGCTTTCCTGCACACGGCCCCACACAAACCTGGCAGTCTTTCATGTCACTGAGTATATAAGCTGGAGCTGTAACCAACACATACATATGGTTTCAAGTTTTCATCTAGTTTTGATACACATAACAATGAAGGTGAATGAAAGTTGAAGGACCCAGCAGAAGTATTTCAACTTGCATGTAGGAACCCAGCCAGGTAAGTAAAAACTAGAGAATACAACCCCCAAACCACATAGGACCTTTTCTTCCTGAGGCATGCAAAAATCAAACCTTCTTGATGATCTGCTAGGCATGAGACTTCTGCCTTGACAAGAGAAAAGTCCATCCTGTTGTCCCCATATCTTGATCTCAAATGGGCTCTTGTCAGATACTAATACATTACAATTCTTTAAGCATAGGAAGTGGCTAGGGAAAATTATTTTCAGAAAGGCTCAGAATGGTATAGTGCTTCCTCCCCACCCCCAGTGCACACACATTATATCTGAGATTATATCTGGCTGGTATGTATAGGGTTTTCATTGACTCAAATCCAGCAGAAGGGGCCAAGCAGTAATACAATACCCTAATTGTTCTACTCTAAAGAAAAGCCCAGGCAAAGGTTAAAGACAGAGACAGAATCCTAAAAGCAGCAAGGGACAGGCAGCAAGTTACTTACAAGGGCACTCCCATAAGAATATCAGCCGACTTTTCTACAGAAACTTGGCAGGCCAGAAGGGAGTGGCAGGTTTTCAAAGTAATGAAAAACAAAGGCCTACAACCTAGATTGCTTTATCCAGCAAGGTTATCATTTAAAATTGAAGGAGAGATAAAAAGCTTCCCAGAAAAGAATAAGCTAAAGGAATTCATTACCACCAAGCCAGCATTGCAGGAAATGTTAAAATGGCTTCTTTAAGCAGAAGAAAGAGAAAAACAACCTAACTAATGAAGACCAGGCACATAAATAACAAAATGGCAATAACTAAGTACCTATCAATAATCACATTAAATGTAAATGGATTAAATGCTTCAATCAAAAGACATAGGGTAGCTGAGTGGATAAGAAAGCAAGATCCATGCATATGCTGTATACAAGAGACTCACCTCCTATCAAAAGACACACACAGGCTGAAAGTAAAGGGATGGAGTAAAATATTTCATGCAAATGAAACTGAGAAAAAAGCTGGAGTAGCGATACTTATATCAGATAAAATGGACTTTAAATTGAATATAATAAAGGACAAAGAAGAACACTTCATAATAATAAAGGGATCAATCCAACAAGAGGACAAAACCCTAGTAAACATCTATGCACCCAACATAGGAGCCCCTAAATATATAAAACAGATTTTGACAGACATAAAGACAGAGATCAACAGTAACACTACCATAGTAGGGGACTTCAAAACACGCTGTCACCAATGGACAGATCCTCCAGGCAGAAAATCAACACGGAAACAGCGACCTTAAATAACACATTAGATCCACTGAATTTAACTGATGTTTTTAGAGCATTTCACCACCAAAGCTACAGAATATACATTCTTCTCCAGTGCACATGGAACATTTTCCAAGATAGACCACATGTTAGGCCACAAAACAAGTCTCAATACATTTAAGAAGATTGAAATCATATCAAGCGTCTTCTCCGACCACAATACTATGAAACTAGAAATCAATTATAAGAAGAAATCTTGAAAGCACACAAATACATGGAGGCTGAATAACATGTTATAAAATAGCGAGTGGGTCAAAAATGAGATCAAGGAGGAAATCAAAAGATACTTCGAGACAAACCAAAATGAAAACACCACGACCCAAAATCTCTGGGATGCAGCAAAACCAGACCTAAGAGGGAAGTTCTTAGCAGTGCAGGTCTACCTAAAGAAGCAAGAAAAATCTCAAATCAACAGGTTTTCCTGACACCTCAGGGAACTGGAAAAAGAACATCAAAATAAGCCCAAAGGGAGTACAAGGATGGGGATAATAAAGACCAGAGCAGACATAAATGAAAGAGAGACCAGAAAAACAGTACAAATGATAAACGAAACCAAGAGCTAGTTTTTTGAGAAGATAAACAAAATTCACAAACCTTTAGCCAGACTCATCAAAAAAAAAAAGAGAGAGAGGACTCAAATTAGCAAAATCAGGAATCAAAGAGGGGAAGTGACAACAGACACTACAGAAATACAAAAAAATTTAAGAAATTACTGTGAGCAAATATATGCCAATAAATTTGAAAATCTAGAACAAATGGATAATTTTCTAGAAGCACACAACCTTCCAACACTAACTCAAGAAGAAACAGAAAATCTGAATAGACTGATTACTACCAAGGAAAATGAATCAGTAATCAACAAGTTCGCAACAAAAAAAAGCCCTGGATGAGATGTCTTCACAAGTGAATTTTACCAAACATTCAAAAAAGAATTATCATCTATTCTTCTCAAACTATTCCAAAAAATCCAGAAGGAGGGAAAGCTCCCAAACTCTTTCTATGAAGCCACTATCACCCTGATTCCAAAACCAGACAAAGACAGTACAAAAAAGGAAAACTAGAGGCTGATATCCCTGATGAACCCAGATGCAAAAATCCTCAACAAAATATTAGCAAATAGAATTCAGCAATATATTAAGGAGATCATACATCATGATCAAGTGGGTTTCATCCTTAGTACACAAAGTTGGTTCAATATCCGCAAATCAATTAATGTGATCCACCACATCAACAAAATGAAAAATAAAAATCATATGGTCATATCAATAGATGCAGAAAAAGCATTTGACAAAATACAGCAGCTATTTATGATAAAAAAAATCTTAGCAAAGTGGAAATAGAGGTATCATATCTCAACATAATAAAGGCCATATATGATAAACCCACAGCTAACATCATACTCAATGGGGAAAGGCTAAAACCATTTCCGTTAAGATGAGGAACAAGACAAGGCTGTCCACTTTCTCTACTTTTATTCAGCATAGTTCTGGAAGTTCTAGCCACAGCAATCAGACAAGAAAAAGAAATAAAAGGCACCCAAATCAGTAAGGAGGAAGTAAAATTGTCATTTTCTGAAGATGACATGATACTATATATAGAGAACCCCAAAGACTGCATCAAAAATCTATTGGAACTGATAAATGAATTCAGCAAGGTAGCAGGATACATAATTAATATTCAGAAATCAGTTGCATTTGTATATACCTATAATAAACTATTGGAAGGAGAAACTAAGAAAACAGTCCCATTTACAATTGCTTCAAGAACTATAATGTACTTAGGAATAAATTTAACCAAAGAAGTAAAAGACCTGTACTCAGAAAATTATAAGACACTGAAGAAAGAAATAAAAGAAGATACAAATAAATGGAAACACTTACCATGCTCATGGACAGGAAGAATTAATATAGTTAAAATGTCCATACTGCCTAAAGCAATATATAGATTCAATGCAATTCCTATCAAACTATCAAGGGCGTTTTTCACAGAAATAGAAAATATAATCCTAAAATTTATATGGAACCATAAAAGACCCCAAATAGCCATGACAATCCTGAGAAATAAGAACAAAGTCAGGGGTATCATGCTACCAGACATCAAGACATAATACAAGGCTATAGTAACCAAAACAGTATGGTGCTGACAAAAAGCAGGCATGTAGATCAATGGAACAGAATAGAGAGCCCAGAAATAAATCCATGTATATACGGACAGTTAGTCTATGACAACGGAAGCAAGAATTTACATTGGGGGCCAGCCGAGTGGAGCGATGGTTGGGAGCTGGCTTGAGACGCCAGAGGGCCCCTGTTCGGATCCCACATATGAGGACCGGTGACACTGCCCTCCACAGCTGAGATGCTGAACAGCGGCTGGACCTGGAGCTGGGCTGCCGTGGGTCGCCGGCGACGGCATAGGCTGCAGCCCCTGTGGCAGTGGGTTGCCATGGGCTATCGTGTGTAGTCAGCAGCCAGCATGAGCGGCCAGCAGCCGCAGTGAGCGGCCGTCCAGAAGCCGGCGACTGATCTGCCTCGCCCGGGAAGAGCGCAATGATGGTGCCAACTTGGGCCAGTGAAGCAACGTCCTCCACAACTAGACTGAAGAACAAAAGGACAGCAACTTGTCTGTTCCCCTTCCCCCAATTCCCCAGCACTGTTCCCATCCCCCAATTCCCCAATAAAAATCTTTAAAAAAAAAAAAAAGAATTTACATTGGGGTAAAAACAGCCTATTTAACAAATGGTGCTGGGAAAATTGGACTGACACATGCAAAAAAATGAAATTGGACCACCTCCTTACTCCATATACAAGAACAAATTCAAAATGGAGTAAAGACTTAAATGTAAGACCTGAAACCATAAAACTCCTAGAAGAAAATATAGGGAGTAAATTTGCAGACATTACCCTGAACAATATTTTTACTGATACATCCCCGAGGGCAAGGGAGGAAAAAGAAAAAAATGAACATATGGGATTACATCAAACTTAAAAGATTTTCACAACAAAGGAAACCATCAATAAAACAAAAAGGAAGCCTACTGAATGAGAGAAGATATTTGTCAATGATATATCTGATAAGGGGTTAATATCCAAAATTTATAAAACACTCATGCAACTCAGCACCAAAAAGAAAAAATCAAACCAACACAATTAAAAAATGGGCAGGGATATGAAGAGACATTTCTTTAATTTCTCTAAAGAGGACATACAGATGGCCAGCAGTGTGGGGAGCCATGGTTACAGGTAATTCAGAGCCTTACAGACTGGCTCGGTTAATGCCTAACCTGTTTCTGCTCCTAAGGTATTGTCTCTGCCTTATCTGGAGGGTGCTTACAAGTTGCTGAGGTATGTGGTGAGAACGGCCAGTTCCCGGACACAGAGGATTGATGGCTATTGGGGTAATTGATAGATTCTGTCATGGGATAATTACTTTTGGGACTTTCAGTGATTTTATAGTTTCTATGTAAAAGTTAAAGATTTACTTTCGCTGAGGTAATGCATATTTTCATTGTTAAACTGCACGTACTCAGACTGCATATATTGGTGATGGGAAATAAACTCGGGGCTTCAGCATCACTGAAGACCGGCCGCATCAGCATTTGTGCGCGTGTCTTTTTGTCCATTCCCACTCCCCCATTTAGGTACTGATCGACTCGTGGCGGCTGGCCCGCCATACAACAGGCATATGAAAAAATGTCAACCTCACTAATCATTAGGGAAATGCAAATAAAAACCACAATGAGATACCACCTTACCCTGGTCAGAATGGCTATCATCAACAAATCAACAAACAAGTGCTGGCGAGGTTGTGGGGAAAAGGGAACCATGGTGCACTGTTGGTGGGATTGCAGACTGGTGCAGCCACTGTGGAAATCAGTATGGAGGTATCTCATAAAACTGGAAATGGAACTACCTTATGACTCAGCAAGTCCACTCTTAGGTATTTATCCAGAAAAACCCTGGACACTAATTCAAAAAAATATATGCACTCCTATGTTCATTGCAGTGCTATTCACAATAGCCAAGACTTGTTAACAATCGAAATGTCCATCAGTAGATGACTGGATTAAGAAACTGTGGTACATTTACACAATGGAGTGTTACTTGGCCATAAAGAAGGAAATCGTACCATTTGCAACGATATGGATGGAACTAGAGAACATTATAGTAAGTGAAATAAGTCAGTCAGAGAATGACAAATACCATATGATCTCACTTATATGTGAAATCTAAAGAACTGAATAAACGACTAATGTAAACAGAAATAGTCTCAGAGACAGAGGAAAAACTGATGATTGTTAGATGGGGTGGGGGTGGTGATGAGGGAGAAGAGGAAGGGACGAGACAACATAAATTGGTAACTACAATATGGCCTCAGGGATAGAAAAGACAGCCTGGGGAATATAATAAATAACATTGTAAATAATTTTTAGGGGGCCAGATGGTCTCATGTCTTATTAGGGAGACCACTTCATAGATGGTGTAGAGGCCTGACCACTGCACTGTACATCTAAAGCTGCTGTTGATAATATTATATGTCAACTATAATTTAATACATATATAGTCACGGGATGTGGAGTATAGTGTGGGAATGGAGTCAATGGAATTGTAATAGATATGTATATCGGGGGTGGGAGGGCAGTGGATGGGGAGAGGGGGTTGTCACTTTTTGAGAGGTGAAAAGAATAACTATTGCATTGTTTTGTACACCTGAAACTAATAATAATAATAATAATAATAATAATTAAATTTAAAAATTAAAAAATTTAAAAAAAATGAAAAGCCCAGTACTTACTCATGATTATTTTAAGGGAATTCACTTTGGAAAGTGTTCAGAAAAGTTTAAGCTTGGCTAGTGCCATTTTTCTGTTCCATGTCCTTTAGCAAAAGACTTAAATTCACCAGGTTATCACAAGATAAATAATACTTCTGGCTATCATTTATTAGTATTTAGTATTATTTATTACTGTAATATTATGCTAAGTGTAAAATCACATTTAATACTTAGAAAAATCTAGGAAAGGAGGCTGTGCAAGGGACCCACAAGGCCACTCCCAGGTTCAACGATTTGCCAGGAGGATTCACAAGACTCAGCATATAGTCATACTCACGGCTATGATTTACCACATAAACAGATACAAATAAAAATCAACAGGGAAAAATGCATGGGGCGAAGTTTGGAGGAAACCATGGGCTTTCAAGGGTCATCTCCTAATAGAGGCACACACGACATGCTTAATTCCTCCAGGAATGAGTTGTGACAACACATATAAAATGGTGTCTGTCAGGGAAGCTCACTACAGACTCAGCGCCTGGGATTTTTACTGGGGACTATTCACATAGGCATTCTCTGCCCTGCATGTCCCCAAACCCAGATACTGGAAGAAAAACAAGTGCTCAGCATGAACCATAGCTTTTGCAGAAACAGTGTAAGCACAGTGAGCCACTCTTACAAGAAAATGATGAGAACCCTCTCCAAATCCAACTTCCCAGGAGTCAATCAAGGGCCTACCTTGCGAGCAGGCCTTTCAAAGACTAGAGATCTCAGGACGGCTATGTCTGCCTCTGCTATGTCTTTTAACTCTTTTCTGCAGACAGGCATTATTATTATCCTTTCTGAAATATATTTTCCAATTTCAAATTTTATATTTTTACATTCTATCCTACTTAGATATTTATTTAAGGATTTATATTATATTTTCATACTTATACATTATCTATTTTTTTAAATATACAAAACTGAAACTCAAGTTACAAATCTACAGATGGAAAGGAGAAAAGGAACAGGTGTAATCTCAGTATTTCTCATTTCTGAAAGGGGTACATTGGTTTCCGGTCCCACATATAAGAGGCTTGGAAGTCGCCACTCCATCCTAACAACAAGGAAAAAGCTGAACAAACTAAGCATCAACAACTCATCTTAGAGTCATTAAAGAAGGGAAGTCACAAGGCAAACCACTGCTCCCAAAATTGAAGAAACCAATATGTAGACACCGAAAGTTACAACTTACCAGAGCAGACACCTGTGTGGGACCCAATGCCAGGGTGGGAAAAACTGAATTGTAATTGACAAATTACTGGAGGCCTACTCACTGTAGACAAATCTGAGAAACTGAAAACTCCAGAGGACCCCACCATCAGGAGGACCCCACACTTTTATAAGTTTTACCTTCTGGAGAGCTACCAGTTTCTCCCCTGTAAGTGGGAGGGGGAAAGGAACCATTTTGAAATATGCCAGATCATTCTGTTCTGCTTAACAAGGTCTACCCCAGGAGAAACTCTTTGGCCAATGCCTAACCTGCTGGGGTTTTATCAGAAGGCAACTGACCTGAGGGAAGGGAAATATACAACTCCAGCAGGCTCTAGCCTTCCATGCAGGAGAAAAAACATGCCTACCTCCAGCCCAGTCTAGCCATCCTCGCCCACCTAAAGAGGGAGAAAAAAAGAGAAGTACTTATAAAGCTCACAGTCCAGAGGCACAGGCTCACGAAAAGACAGACCTAGACTACAGAACATGTCCCCTACCCCCACATCTTCTCATTAAAAGTAATGGATGGAGAAAGCCATACCATGCTAACACTAATCAAAAGAAAGCAGCCGTAGCTATATTAATTGCAAACAGAGCAGACTTCAGAATGAAGTGACCTTGGGCCAGCGACTTTAACTTTCTGGGTCTCAGTTTCCTCTTCTGCAAAATGGGAAGAAAAATAATACTTATCTCATTAAATGGCTATAAGAATTAAATGATATAATGCACGTAAAGCTCTTAGCACACTGCCTGGCATGTAACAAAATGCTCAATAAATTCTATTTGTTTTTCATTATTATAAGGGCCATTCCATAAGGGTGATAATTGGCCATGCTTTTTGAAATCTGTGCAATCTATTAGAACAAAAGTCTTTCCTTTTTTTCCTTTTCTTTTTTACCAGTAGCATTTATGTAATGTTAGCATAGTTCATATCTATTGGATATTAGAATAGATATTGGATATTAGAATAGATTGGATATTGGGGATTGGATATTGAGAAGGTTATGGAAAAATCCAAGTGGAACCTTTGGTGCCAAATGTTGGGAGTATTCAGATCCATCTGGGACTTTTCCAGGGCTCATGGGCAAGAGCTGTGTCTCATGATGCCAGGAAGCAGGAAGATGGAGCACCAGCCAAGAACCTGGAGATAACTTTGGAACTAGGAAGGAAGGCTTCACTTGCTGGTGTTTTCTTATAATATTTTCTGATAAACTTTTGCTTATTTGACATGTGAGTGGCTGTGGTGATGGGATGATGGGTAAGGAATTGTGGAACAGATGGTCCTAATCTTTTTTTTTTTCTTTTTTTTTTTTACTGGGGAACAGCCATGGTCATCGGTTACACATTGCTTTCATGGACAATGGCATAGTTGACTCTTTTAGAGAGTGCAGCTCACAGTGGCCCATGGGAGGATGGAATTGGCAACCTTGGTGTTATCAGCACCACGCTCTAACCAACTGAGCTAACCAGTTACCCCAAGTCCTAATCTTTTTAAACTTTATTAAAGTTTACTCCTTTGAGGTAAAACTGTGAAAGCATATAACTAGCTGCCAAGATGCCAGCAAGTATTATGAGCTTAGACTGGCCTCTGTCTTCCCTATTTTTCCTTGTGACTCAGGAAGGCCATCACTTGGGTCCAGGAGTAGGGTTTGCTGAGAGATGGAGAGTGCTGGTGGCAGTGAGAGTTTGCTTACAAAAGGATCTAGTTTTTTATTGTGGTGATTTTTTTTTTTTTTTTT
>NW_017731494.1:3039222-3046313 GCF_001890085.2 Hipposideros armiger | reverse complement strand
GAGGGCAGTGTCACTGGCCCTCATATGTGGGATCCGAACTGGGGCCCTCTGGTGTCCCAAGCCAGCTCTTAACCAATGCGCCACTCAGCTGGCCCTATCTTACGTTTTTATAAATAGAAACATGTCTAAAAGGATAATAAGGTATATATAAAAATAATTACTATAAACTATTTTGGATTGCCATCACAGCTTGCACCTTAAATTGAAAAGTATAAGTAAATTTTCTACCTTTAACGCCAATAAAACTTGTAATAAACAAACAAATTGCTAGCTGAAATATCTTAGTATGTGCTATGGGAGAGATTTAATCAAATACCCAAAGCCATCAGCAGCCTCTATCTCCTTTCTGGAAATGCTCCACTCTGCCACTAGAGGGCACCATGTGCATACTGGGCAGAGAAAGCCAAAGGGTTTATTATTAAGTACATCTGTCTCTTGCTCTAGGTTTCTTTCTGAAGAAATAACCCAGCCAGTGTGGGTGTGAGTGGAGATTAGAGCCAGGGATTGGTTGCTACAACACTTCTGTGGGGTTTCAAGCTTTTCTATGATGCCCCCAATCATTTCAGCACCCAGAAGAGCCTGAGTTCCGCCTTGGCCCAATTGGGAACACAGAGTGCAATTATAATTGAATGATTGTTTTTAGAGGATGCTGGGAAAATGGACAAAGAGTGAGAGTTGAGGAATCTTTTGTGTTTGAGGCAGTCCATACAACAAAAATCAGACCAAGCCTTGGGGTCCGAAGACCTGGTTCTATTCTAAGCTATTATACAGTGACTGAGCTATGAGTACTTCACACAAACTAAGAGGGAGAGGGCCGGCCAAGTGGCGCGTTGGTTAAGAGCTGGCTTGGGATGCCAGAGGGCCCCGGTTCAGAACCCACATATGAGGGCCAGTGACACTGCCCTCCACAGCTAAGATGCTGAACAACAGCTCAACCTGGAGCTGGGCTGCCATGAGTTGCTGGCAACAGCATAGTCTGCAGCCCCTGCTGCAGTGGGCTGCCATAAGCTACCGTGTGGCCGGCTGCCGGTGTGAGCTGCCAAGAGCCGCCATCAGCAGCAGTCCAGAGGCCGGTGACCGATCTGCCTCACCTGGGAAGAGTGCAATGATAATACCAACATGGGCCAGTGAAGCAACATCCTCCACAACTAGATGGAAGAACTAAAGGACAGCAACTTGTCTGTTCCCCTTTCCCAGATTCCCCAGTGCTGTTCCCCTATAAAATCTTAAAAAAAAAACACCAAAAAACTAAGAGGGAGAACCAAATTCTATATACACTTAGATGCTTGGCTTTGGCTTTTATTATGCATATTTAATTTTAGAATGACTTGTATTTCTTTAACTTTGCTTTTATAATTATAAAAATTTATATATCATTTAAATATTCATTAAACATTTATTCTTTATGAATCGTATGTTTAAAGATTTCTCTCCAGTTAGTATTTCACAATGTAATGTTAACATAATTCAGACTTACCTAATTTTTAATCTAGCAAAGAATAGATATCAAGGGCCAAGGTTATTGCAGAAACTTGCAAATTTTTGCATATTTGATTCAATATTTCTTAGAGGTGCTCCTAAAAGCAGGCATTCAATGCCTTAAGATAAAAATGCCCAGGTTTCCATAGGCAGAACGTTATATGGAGGAAAAAAAAACAATCTGCATTGTTGAATTGTTCAAACTATCAGAGAAAATACCGCAGGTGCCAAAAAAATGTATACACATAACATGTATTCATCTTTTGTTATTGTTATATATTGAATGTTATAATTTTAATACAGTTTTTTCCTTTCTTAAAATGTGTATACATATTTTTGGCACCTAGTGTATATGTAGGGGCTGACACATAATGAATGGTCTTTTTTTAAACTACATTATTTTATAAGTGAGGGCTGCAGTTGAAGTAGCTCTCCCTAGCTCATACGGGTAACCTAAAAACAACAGGACCATCTCATGTCCAGGTTCATCACATTGTCCTGTCTCTAAGGAAGACAAGTCCTGCTCCAAAGAGAAACAAACAGTTATATAGATCTTGACTCTGAGTCTCTTAAAGAGGCAGCATAAAAAGAATTTCATAGCATGACCAAGAGCAAACCTTGATAAACATCTGAGGATACTCTGATATTTGCTCTCTAATACACCATTGTGGGAATGTAAATTGGTATAACCTTGCTCGAAGGCAATTTGGCAGTGGGTGTCAAAGCTTTAAAACTAGAAACTAGTCATGACTTTGACTCACCAATTTTGCTTTCAAGAGCTTGCTTATGAAAACAGTCAGTCAAAAAGGAGATTTATCACCACATTACTTAAAATAGCAAAAAGCTGAAGAACACTTAGATACCCAACAATAGGGCTATAAACAGAATATGGTATAAGTATAGGATGATGGAATACTATGCAGCCGCTAAAAATATTGTTAAATAAGATCTAATAGTATACAAAAATGTTTGTGATGTATTTTAAGAAAAAAGAATACATACACACATGTAGAATCCATATACATATGTTTTTGTTTGTTTGTTTTTTAAAGATTTTTATTGGGGAATTGGGGGGATGGGAACAGTGCTGGGGAATTGGGGGAAGGGGAACAGACAAGTTGATGTTGTCTTGTTCTTCAGTCTAGTTGTGGAGGATGTTGCTTCACTGGCCCAAGTTGGCACCATCATTGCGCTCTTCCCAGGCGAGGCAGATCAGTCGCTGGCTTCTGGATGGCTGCTCACTGCGGCTGCTGGCCGCTCACACTGGCTGCTGGCTACACACAGTGGCCCATGGCAACCCACTGCCACAGGGGCTGCAGCCTATGCCATCGCTGGNAGGGTTTGCTGAGAGATGGAGAGTGCTGGTGGCAGTGAGAGTTTGCTTACAAAAGGATCTAGTTTTTTATTGTGGTGATTTTTTTTTTTTTTTTTAGCTGAGCCATCCTGCCACCTGTTGGCAGCTCAGCTCCGGCCGTGAATCAAACTGGGGACCTGTTGCTCAGAGCTGAAACTCTTGAGCGAGCTCTTAACCAACTGAGCCACTCAGCCGGCCTGTGGTGATCATTTTGCAATGTATACAAATGTTGAATCATGTTGTACACCTGAAACTAATATAATGTTATATGTCAATTATACCTTAACTTAAAAAAAATGGATCTAGAAAGAGCTTGAGATTTAGAATCACCCAAATTTGGAGTTCAAAGCTTGCCTCCATCACTTAATAGCTTTGTGTACTTGGATATGTTCCTTTACTTCTGGAACCTTATAAAATGGGACAGCAGTGTTTGCTTTCACTACTTTTATGTTGTTAGGGGAATCAAATAGAATTAAAAATGTAGAAATGTTTTATAAATTGTCACACATGATAATGATGGGTTGCATGGCAACCTTAGAGCAAGGTTCTATGCAACCTTTTTAGAGAAAGGTGCTACCTGCCTCCCAGAATTAGTTGAATAAACTGAATTTGAAGGTGACACTCCCCAGCAATCTACCAGTTTAATGAGCATCCCAAAAGAGAACTTTGGAAAATTACTACATTCAACATAATTTTTTGTAAACCTGTTAATTACCGGCTCCCATAAGCTTCTCGATAGGAAACACTACACATTAAACACAATTAAAACTATAGAATTAAAAACTCACCTGATGTTTAAAATGACTGACAGCCTGGTCATTTATGTCTTAAAAAAATAAAATAGAGATTGAAATTAGTACAGATCTCTTCAGATCTTACCTAAACAGAAAGAACTAAACTGTAAAATACAGTGACAGTTTGAAAGTATGATCCATAGGAATAATGATATGGTCTGTAAGCCATTCAGGCTTCCCGCTATGAGAGATGTCCTTAGTAAGTATGGGTACGGTTGCTAAATATTTTTCAAGCTGATTTTTTAACCTATTAAAAGGTTTGACAAGCCCTACCTCAGTTTCCTTGCAGTAGGTATTCTGCAATTGTTGTTACCAGCCAAAGCTCAAAAGTTCTATACCTTGAGTTACAATTTTTAATAACCTGCTGTGTATGTGTTTCATACAGTAAATATCCTAAATGAAATATTTTCCCTATCTTCTAGCTTTGAGGAGATTTTTGCAAATAAGGAAATTAAGGCAGAGCCTTTCATTTTTCTTACTATAATTGACCTTTTTTTGGTCTTTGAATATTTTTTCTACATGTGTGGGATATATAAATGTTGTGAGAGCTGAAATTTGCCTAAGCCCTTTAGCAAATGCAGAGCAAGCCAAATTTTAGCATATGTCACTGTTGGAGTTGCCTAAGGTCATTTTTTTTAAACATACGCTTTCATTTTCTATCTGTTTTATCTTCGAAGATGTCACATCCTTTGTAAAGAGCATGAATAAAATATAAAGTGTGGCATACTTTCATCTCTGAAGAATATTTTTCACTTCATTGAAACCCAATACATAGATTTCATATAGGATGTTAGTTCTAAAATTATTAGAGTGTCTATATGAAGCTTTAATCCTTTTTAAAATTGTTTCTTCATGAAAAAGAAAACTAAATTTTTTCATGTGTTGTATTTTACAAGGTTTGTAGCATCAATTTTAAAAAAATTTTCCTCCAAGCACAAATAGTCTTGTTTTCTTCTTAATTACGCAGTAAATAGAACTATGCAAAAGAAGCCATTGGTTTAAAACTACATGGCGATATAAAAGGCTTTTGTCTCCCCTTGCTTTGAGGAAATTCAATATAGTGTTTTAGCAAGGTTGGCAGGGGTGCCAACAGAGAGAAAAGGAGGTCCCCTTTTGCCCCAGATTCAAGTGCTTGAAACTGAACTAGCATTTTAGGTCACCTATTCTGTGTGGCGGTTAGGCCCTTGACTCAAAACATTTTATACAGATAAAGAGAGACTTTAAAAAAATATATTTCTTTAATTTTTTTTTAAAGGAAGAGTTTCATAATATATATGGGAAATAAAAATAAGATGGAAGCAACTCATACCACACTGTGACGTCAGACTGTTTGTGCCAAACCCTTATGTCCCAAAGCACAGTAGCCCTTCGCAGCTGGCTGTGAGCTGATACTTTCAGACTTCAGTGACACCGTGAAAGGAAAAGACAAAGTGAGTATCATTATTTTGCTGCACTCTCTTATTAATAAATGATAGGCAGACTGCCTCTCCAAATCTGGTTCATTTTAAAATGATTCATCATCCTTGGCTATTATGCTAATATATGTCTACACAAGCACAAAAGAGCTAGGAAATCATGATGATTAAGAAGAGCGAAATTGTTTAATTTTAGAAAGTGGCAACAATTTCTTTGTATGGAGCAAAGTTTAGGTCGTTACATCTAAAACTGTAGTGTCATCCAAATTACTCTCAAAGTAACTGCAAGTTCAGAAGCTTGCACTGCGCAGTTGGCCATTCACAACTCTCGGTCCAAGGGAGAAGAATGGAAATATCATAGCTGAGTGTGTAATAATGCAAGATAAAACAGGTGATTTTTCTCTTTGAACATGCTATTGGGGGTTCCTGCTGCTCCAGCATCAGAAGACTTGGTGGGTCCACTGGGTACCCCAACATACGCCAAGAGTGTCTGATAAAAAAATCTAATAGAACATTACAAGAATGGAGACCTTACTTCTAAATATGTGAAGACATTTAACATGGATGAATATGTAGAATTTTCTTGCAATTGTCCTGACAGCTACCATCCTTAAGTGTAGAATAACTTTTTTAAGCATATTGATACAGATCTTAAAAAGGTTCATATCTTTGATGGCAATGCTGCAGATTTATAAACACAATGGGATGCACTTGAAAATAAAATAAAAGAAGCTGGAGGAATAGACCAATTTTTTTGGAGGCAATGGTCCTCATAACGGGCACACAAAAAGCATTCCCCCTGTACAAAGCAACGGAGGAAAGGGGCACTTGTGGATCGTTTCACCAGCAGTATCCCTGAACTATTTTCATATACAATAAAGATGCTGCTTTAGGAGTAAGAGTTAAAACTATGAACTACTTAAATATTTAACATGTGTGCACAACAAACTTGTGAATCTACTATACAGAGTGATAGAAGGAGATTGGAGCAAAAAGTCTGCTTGAATGAACAGAACACTTTATGAGAAATAGATGAATTTCAACTATGCAATATGATGAAACATGGGAAATTTTTAAGATTGTCATTTTTCAAAGTCCAATATCTATATGTTAGACATTCCATATTTAGAATGTGTCTATTTTACACTGGGGCTTAGGAGAAGTATGGATAGTTGGCTCTCACAACCAATCAGCTGTTTATTATAAATAAACATCTATTTACAAATAAGCTTTGTTATGCATAGACAGCCTATGAAACAGCACAGTAATGAAATATCTGCCTGTGTAAAACAATTTTTAAATCATTTTAAAGGTGAAGACCCTGCACATCAAGTACCATTCAAAGCCTGACTCCAGTGACATAATATACATAGATTTATATTTTTAATTATATGAAGATATACACGCCTTTCAGTTATCAATCGACTATCATTGCAAACCTTAATTTTAGAATGATGTCTTTATCTTTTCTCTGCATTGCACAAAAGCTTCCTGCAGTAACATCTGTTGGTAAAGCAAATATGAAGGGAAGGTAGTGCCTAAAAGTTTAGTATATATAGTCCATATTTTTGGTGCTCCTTCTTCTTTAGCACCTGTTTAAGAACTGTGCTTTTAGAACCATATGATTTCACTCATATGTGGGATATAAAACTGAAAGCAACAAATGAACAAGACAAGCAAACAAACAAAAAGTCATACACACAGACAACAGTTTAGTGGTTACTGGAGGGGAAGTGGGGAAAGGGGATGGTAGAAGAAGATAAAGGGGGTCACATATATGGTGATAGAAGGAGACCTAACTCTGGGTGGAGAACACACAATAGATAATGTATCATAGAAATGTACACTTGAAACCTATATAATTTTACTAACCAATGTCACCCCAATAAATTTAATAAAAATTTCAAAAAAGAAATGTGCTTTTATTTTTATTTTATTATTAGTTTTTTTTAGCTGAGCCATCCTGCTATCTGTTGGCAGCTCAGCAGCAGCTCAGTTCAGGCCGGGACTCAAACTGCTATTGCTCAGATATTTTTATTTTAATAACTT
>NW_017731494.1:3024730-3035881 GCF_001890085.2 Hipposideros armiger | reverse complement strand
CGCTCACACTGGCTGCTGGCTACACACAGTGGCCCATGGCAACCCACTGCCACAGGGGCTGCAGCCTATGCCATCGCTGGCGACTCAGGGCAGCCCAGCTCCAGGTTGAGCTGTTGTTCAGCATCTTAGCTGTAGAGGGCAGTGTCACTGGCCCTCATACGTGGGATCCGAACCGGGGTCCTCTGGCGTCCCAAGCCAGTTCTTAACCATCGCGCTACTCGGCCGGCCCCATATACATATGTTTTAAAAGCTATAAAGAATATATAACAAAAACTTCCCAATGATTCCCCCAGAATGGTAATCTAATCGATGGCATTTCTTTTCTTCCCTGTATTTTTCTGTACTTTCTAAATTTTCTATAATAAACAGGTAGTACTTTTGTAATTAAGAAAGAATGTATTTCTTTTTTTAAAGCCAGGCCTTTCTCAGTTGACTGTCCAAATGTGATAATTACATGTATTTAAGAGAAAGTTTGCAACATGTTGCAATTGTGTTCAGATCATACTTGCTGTTGCAAAATGCAAGCCACTTGTCACCGTTGGCTCTGGAGCTCAGCACAGTTTCCTCCAGCAGCATGCAATCCAAGGAGGAGCGCCTCAGTGGGCTGGCCCCAAGCCACCAAGCCTTCTAAAACCCTGTCAGAGGAGCAGAAAGGGCAATTCCTGACTAACAGGCAGATGGTGAAACATCCTCTTGGCTCTTGTAAATCTAGACATATTGGTGCAGACACAGCTGAAAAAAGGCAAGCAAGTTCTCCAGAGCCAGGCAAAATTAGTCCTCTTTCAACGGAGTGCTGTGCCATGCCAGCTGGCATTTCCTGCAATGCCCTCAGCCTGTTTCAAGGGTAGATAATGGGCAAAAAAGCAGAGGCCATAAACTGGAGACCTGAGCATCTTAACTGGCGAGGAGAGGGGCTATGAGCCCTGTGAATACACTGTCAGGAGGCAAAGAATTCCATTTGACAGCAAAGCAGAAAGAGCTCTGGCTTGTGACTTAGGAGCTCTGGATGGTAGTTACGTGTCTCTTTCTCCCCTCTTCGAATTTCAGTTCCTTCTATAAAAGAGTGAGATGGGGGTAGATAGATTAGTGAGCTATAAAGTTTCTTCTAGCCTTCAAAACCTTTATAATGATTTATAATGAAGCTACACAATGTACCTTTCATGCAATAAAAATGTACTCGATGCTTATTGTACCTGGCTAGCAAGAACCAAGGTAAAAAACAAACAAAAGCATTTACCTCCACATAAGATTCACAGTCCAAAGCACTGACAAATTCCCCAGTTCTGATATGCATAATTATTCACTATTCTATTTATTTAAGAGAATGTTTCTCACTACGATGGAATTTTCTGTTGCCAATAAAGCTTCTTATTCCATTGTCACTATGTACTGGGAGCCAATACAGGTTTGGGTTAAAAGCATAGATAGAACCAGACTTCCAGTTAAGTCTGAGCGTACCGTTTGCTAACTGGATGACCTTGGAAAAATTACTTAAGTTCTCTCAACTTCAGTTTCCTCATCTGTAAAACAGGACTAATAATAGTACCTACTTTCTATGGTAATTATAGGGAGTAAATGACCCAAAGCATGCTAAGTAAGTTCCCTGTAAATCATTATTATTTGTTGTTATTATAGGAAGCACAAAATAACTTTAATATCAGTTAAAACAAAGCACAAAATCTAAGAATTTTAGATTAAAAGGGACCTTAGAAATAATCAATTTCATTTCAATCCTCTCATTTAACACAAAGGAACTGTGACTCGAAGAGGTTAAGTGGGGCCCTGGTACCCCTAAGCACTATTTTATTCTCTATATACACCCCAGAAATTGATTAGAAAAATGTCATGTGCTTTTCTGAGAAACTAAAAAAAAAAAAAAAAAAAAATTCCTGTATCACATGGAAATTTTCCTATGATTTCTATTATTTTGAATCTTCTATTTGCTGCTTACTGAAATTTGCCATTTCAGCAAGTCTTTTCAGAAAAATTATCTGACATTTGGCTAAATAGCCCAATTGACCCTTGCCCCAGTTTCTTCATAAAATCCAAGTGGTTGCTCCAAGGAGACTTAGAACCTCCCTCTCTGAGCGTATATGCCATGTAGCTTGTTTTCTTTCTTGGTTTTTCCAGCCACTTCTGGCTACTTAGAAAAGATCATTTCAAGTTTAGAAAAGCCAAGTGTGTTTCATTAACTCCAATCAGACAAAAATACCTTCTCTAGAAATCAAGCCTCTGGATATGCAACAGTGTCTGTGGGGCAATAAAATATAAGGAAAGGGAATCGCAGAGAATAAAGAGAAACCAAGCAAACTAACCTTTATCTTGTGCTTTCCACACACCCAGGGACTCACTCAATCCACACAGTAACCCTATGAATTAGATATTACTATCCCCATGACAAGGCCAGGAGCAACTGGCCTGGAGTTACACAGCCAGGAAATGGTGGAGTTGGAATTTGAACCCCCATCAGTCTCTTTCCAAACTCTTTCCAGTAAATCAGCCACACTCTCTCCCACCCATGGTCTCCATGACATAAAATTAATAGCGTACCTTGATTCAAAAAATAAAAAAGTAAAAATAAGTGATTCCTACAAGATGGTGTCATCACACGTTTGGAGACAAGAGATTTCACTATAGAGTTCACTAAGTGTGTTGGATGTCTAGAAGGTGTTATCAAGGTATTGAGTTTGAATCATTAAGACTTATCCCAAGTACAGTAAGTGATGTTTTAGTCTTCCCTAATAAGATTTTCTTGTGTTGTATATTATATTATTTTTGTATCATAAGAGAGAGAAACTTTACGAATAAAGGCTAAGAAAAAATTGTATACATTTTATTTCTATAAAAAAGCATCTCTAAATCCAGTCTCCTTAAGGTGGACCAAGTCATTTTTCGTGGCCTTTTTGAGGGTTCTTGTTCTTCACCTCCCTCCTCTGGCTTTTTTTCAAAGCATTTTTCCAGTCCACTTACAGTTTAGAACAGATGTAGATGCTGGCCCGCTCCCAGAATCTTGCTGCTAAATCATGACTTCTCCATTCCCCATGGACTGAGTAATGCCAAAGTAGAAAATGACTTCAACCCACAGTGGAATCTGTGTTGCTGCCCATCCAATTTAAGCCCAAAGGAATCAATTCTAATATTTGCAGCTTCTTTTTTTCATTTCCAGTTCATGCCGAGGATTCATAGTACATCACATTTTGATGATTTATAGAGGACATCTGAAGGCCTCGCTCTCACCCACTGCCCCAGCATTATTTGTCAATTCCCCAGACTGGAAGGACAGCAAAAAGAGCAAAGTCTTCAGAAAAATCTGAGACAAGCAGATTAACAGGAACTCAAAGAGGAAATAAAATGGCTCTTTAAGAAAATAACTGCAAATCCTTTGAAATGGAAATAAAGTTAGAGTATATGACCCGGAAGATTACTATAACGTAACTTTGGGTTACTCATGGTACTACTGTCAGCTGTATCATTTTCCCATCTCTGATGGATACAGGAAACTGTTCTGTGCAGATAAAGAGCAGATGAGCAGGAGAACATCTGTCAGTAACTCAGCCCTTCATCGCAGCCAAACTACTCCAGAAAATCCCAGGCCAAAAAACTGCAGCATGCAACAAACAACAGGAACTGCAAGGGACCAAAAAATATTACAACCTTCAATTCCAGAAACATCTATTGACTCTCTACCTTGGAAAGGACTTGAGAGGTGCAGCTGAACATCATTACAGATCAAGCAGAAGCATCGAGTGGTATCCTGATGGCAAAATGGTGCATCAAAGAACCTGTCTCTTCAAGGTGCTCTTTTTCATTTGCTTCAATATATTTAGGTTATTGAAGCTCTGACATTCCCTGGAACAGACTTATTGATCGCATTCATTTAATCTTTAATCTAATGTTTATTTAGGTGCTACTACAGTCAGGCATTGTTCTAGGCACTGGAATAGAGTGTTGAATAAGAAAGACAAGGTCCCTGCTACTATGAAGTGTTCATCCTTAAGAGTCATTCTTATGCTCCCAACAGGCAAACTGTAAGCATGCAATCAATTTCATCAGTGTACAAAATACTCAGTCCTCACAAGTGGTATTCACAGTGAATGCGTTTTGCTGCCAACGTCAAGATTTTTCTTCTCTAAAGGATTCCATTATTTTTTTAGCCACAAAATTTATTGTTTTGAATGATAGTTAAACCAAGCAATGAAAACTTGGAATTTTTATAAGGGTCAATTATTGCTCTAAACTGTGCTAGGCTTGCTCCACCCTAAAATCTCCATAGAATGAAAATATAAGATCCAAAGGGGACACACATTTACCAGTGGGGCGCACTGGTCTTTGACTTATATAAGTCTCAAAAACTAACTCGTTAGTTTCTATTAACATTTGATGAACTTTGACAAATGAGCATGAAGGATTAAATGAAATGACTGTCATAACAGGAAGCCTAAGCAAATGCAACAGAAAATAAGATGTTACTAAAGGGGAGTGGGACTTGCCACCCCAAAATATGCCTCTTTGGCATAAGGGTTATCTTGAGCTGATTATTTCTGAGAAGCGGCAGACACAGGAGAACGTCCGGAAACAGAGTAGAAGTTACTCGTTTGTAAGAGACATTTACATTTACAAGGGGAATCTCCATTTGTAAGGGTGTCTCACTCTCTCGAGCAGGAATAGAGGGTGAGACTGGACATCTCCAGAAACTCTTTATCATTGGAGAAGGTCCGGACTTTGGTCTGCGTCACAACTTTACCCTTGTTTACCGTGCTTTTCCTGGTAACCTCCCTTAACTGCCCCCCACACCCCCACACCTTCTTTTGTCATTAGCTGAAGATGGTATTTAAGGTGTTGGCTTGAGTCATTTCAGGGAGTTACTCAGTTTACCCAGGTGTCTTTCCTATATACAGGCGGTACATACGTTATTAAACTTGCGAGGCTTTTTCCCGTTAACCTGCCTTTTATTACAGGGGGTGGGGGGGGGGGTTAGGGGAAGAAAAATATTTTTTTCTCGGCCGTGCTAGGTTCTTAGCTGAGACATCCATCCTTAAATACCATCTTTTGCTAATAACAGAAAAAAAAAGGTGGGGTGTGGGGAGGGCAGCTTGGGAAGTTATCAGGAAAAGCCTGGTAAACAAGGGTAAGGTTGTGATGCAGATTTAAGTCGGAAGTTCTTGAACAACAGTTTCTGGAGATTTAGAATCTTACCCTTCTCTACCCGCTAGAGAGAGGGAGACATCCTTCCAAATGGAGATTGTCCTTATAAATGGCTCTTACAAAAGAGTAACTTCTATTTGGTTTTCAGAGATTCTCCTGTGTCTGCGGTTTCTTAAAAATAACCAGCTCAAGATAATCCTTATGCCAAAGAGGCATATTATGGGGTGGCAAATTCTGCTTCAGGGATCTCAGCCAAAAACCTAGTAGAAGGAAAATTATTTTTCCTCCCCTACCTAACTCTCTGATAAGGGATGTTGGACTCAAGAGGACCCTTTTTATAAATGAGGAAACTGAGACTTCCAAGAGGTAAAGTGACTGGCTCTAAAACACAGACTTAGAATAAAGGAAAGGGTCCCTGAGTGCCAGCAAGCTCTATAAGTAACAATGATGACCATGAGGTATTTTAGCGCTTCATCAGTAAAGGCTCACTTCCTCCTTATGGGGAAAAGATTTAAAAAAAAAAAAAATTTGAGAGAGAGTGGCCAGGAGCCAAGCTTCAGCTGGGAACAACAGGAAGCAGCAGCAAATCGAATGTCATTGTGGCCAAGGTGACAAACCAGCAAGGCCTGGAGAATAAAAATGTACCTATGAGCACAAAAGGACAGAAATCAGGCTCAGGATCTCAGTGCAACACTGAATAAGACATGAGGGACTCTGTTTATTTACATATTTATTTATTCCAAGAGCTCTTGAGTTTATTGGAGGAAACAGAACAATTATGCTACATGAGAAAAGGGCACAGGAGTCAAAATGAGAAACAATCAGCGTCAGGTGATTAATTCTGTCAAATACCACAGGCATCACACAGGAGTGATTACACGCTGGGCATTGAAGTATGAATGGGAATTTTCCAGGAAGAAAAGTGGGTGAAGACCATAGCATTCCAACTTAGAGAACAGCAAGTGCAAAAGTAATGAAATAAAAACCATGTATTACAGCTGAAGCTGACACACCAAGGGGGAAAAAAGCTAAGGGCTTTGGACATTGTTTTGAGGAAGCCAGTGAAGTGTTTTGTTTTGTTTGTTTAAATCCATTTTGATAATCATTTCAAACTTACAGAAAAGTTGCAACAATAAAAAAGAGTACACAGAACACCGGCACGTCATTTATCCACATTCACCTATTGTTAACCTTTCATCCCTTTTACTTTATCATTTCTTCTGTCTCTGAAGAAAAGTGGAACCCAGGTTTTAGGACGGGGTAACTGAGTGGTGGAGACCCTGCCAAGACAGAGAGTAATGACAGCACAACAACAATATGAATAATTCACATACTTTGTATGCTCATTATATGCTAGGCACTGTTCCAAATGCTTTAGATGTATTAACTCATTTAATCCTCACATCAACCCTATAAGGTTAGTTCTCTTATTAACTTCATTTTACAGATGAGAAAAAAGATACCATGAGGGCAAAGATGATCAAGTTAGTTTCTGAGGCAGTAAGGTAAAAGGTAGTCTTTCTAGACGCTTCTAAGAAAAGGGCAATAGAAATGTGGGGGGCTCTGGGTCAAGGGATTGTCTTAGAAACCTTGGAATATGTATCCTTCACTCACATCAGGAGATAGCTTCAATGCCGAAGATTACATTAATTATATATTTCTGTAATTCTGGAAATTATATACATATTATAGTAATATAGTTTTATCTCACGCAGAAGAAAACTAAACCCAAAGTTACCAAAGAGTAAGAGATGCTTTCAACCAAAAATCCATTTCAAATTATATGAAGTAAAATTAGATATGGAAATGGCAAATCACTTGTATTTTTATTTTAACACTCAAATGGGTTTAAATCACTGAGATAAAAAAAATCAGCATCTCCGAGGCGCCCCCTTGTGCCTTGCTTTAGTGATTTCCAAATTTATCCGATGGACATAATTTACCTGGAGAACTTTATGGAAATAGTTTCCAAGGATGAAATAGTTTCATCCACAAATGAACAGGGTAGGAGGAGATCTATATTTTTAAAAAGCTCTCCAAAGTGATTTTGATGACTAGGCATCGTAAACACCAACAGCTTAAAATTTTTTTTTTTTTTTTTTTTGGTTCACCTGAAACAACTTCAGAAACAACATTTTTAGAACCAGAAGGAACCTTCAAGGTGATTTTGCCCCATTTTATTTTACCTGTGAAAAGGCTGAAACCAAAGACGTGAAATGGCTTGTTCAAGGTCACAGAGAATGTAAATGGCAAAACCCAGAGCACAACCTAAAATCTCCTGGCTCTAAAGTCAACGTGATTAATTAGAACAATTCTGTCTAATCCAATCCATCTCCACATGCTGACCCCTCCGTTCACTGAGTTCTACCATGTTCCTGCACTCCACATCACTTCTGACTAAGGACAGCACAAAGTTGACAACAGATAGTCTTTGGAGAGAAATTCTTCCCCTTTTAACATTTGGCATATCTTAAGGAAGCACGGGGAATTAAGCAGGGTAAAATATCCCCTATAGGACAAGCCACTTGAACTGGCAGAGTCTCTTCTCTTATCCAGGATTTGTCTGTCTGATATGGAAGGCGTGCTGAGCAGGGACTCCCCCCCACAAATATCGAAGTATCGCCTGTCATGCCACATTCAAGTTTTATTTCTTTGGGTCTTGAAATGTGAAAATACAGTTTAAAATACAGCTTCCTGGGAAGGGGAATAAGAAAAACCACTTCCCAGTCTGCCCCTGGGGCAGGATCAGTTAGTCTGCAGAGACATGGACTAAAGTCACGGGCGAAGGGGCTGAATGAGGAAAGGAATTTGGGAAGTGGGGAAACAGACCTGACAGTTTGTCTGCCTCACCATTTTGCAAGGTTTCTTTCTGCTTCTCCCCAACATAATTACATCCTGGGGTTCCTTTGGGTCCTTTCACTTTGATTTCTCTCAGTGCCCACATCTACTTTGAAAAGTCCTGGGCTCAGCTAAAACCTCGCTTTTTCAGAAGTCAGACCAGCAGCCTGGGCAACCCCCCTGGGGGGCTAGTTAAAAATGCGGAATCTTAGCTGTACCCCAAACCTACTGAAGCAGAAATGACATTTTTTTTAAAAGATTTTATTGGGGAATTGGGGGAGGGGAACAGTGTTGGGGAACCGGAGAAGGGGAACAGACAAGTTACTGTTCTTTTGCTCTTCAGTCTAGTTGTGGAGGATGTTGCTTCACTGGCCCATGTTGGTATTATCATTGCGCTGTTCCCAGGTGAGGCAGTCGCTCGCCGGCCATTGGATTGCCACTCACGGTAGCTCACGGCAGCCCACTACAGCAGGGGCTTTGCTGTCACCTATGCTGTCACCGGCGACTCACGGGAGCCCAGCTCCAGGTCGATCTGTTGTTCACCATCTTAGCTGTAGAGGGCGCAGCGTCACTGGCCCTCATGTGGGATCCGAACCGGGGCCCTGCTGCTTATAGCTGGCGTTCCCAAGCCAACTCTTAACCAACACACCACTCGGCCGGCCCAGAACTGACATTTTAACAAGATCCCCAAGTGACTCATGTGGGCATTCAGGTTTAAGAACTACTGCTCTAAAAGAAAAATTGCAGAATCTTGTGACTGTGAGAGAAATAAAAGGTGAACCAGGCCAGTTCAGAGTTTTCTCAGCTGTATTACAATTTAGGGTTTTATGGAAAGTTTCCACGATTCCAAGAAGCATAATTATGTTTTGCAAAAATTATTGAATGTATAAATATTTTAAGCTTGAGGACTATATCAGAACTCAATTTCTTTCTCTCTTCCTTTATATTACACACTTCACTTCACCTAAGGTGGGGCATTTGTTTCTAAATGTAATCAAAGAAAACAGTTCAAGCATTGCCATTTGAAGTAGAAAATGTAAGACACCAATAGCTCTCAACCTGTAATGAGATATGTGGACTAAAGCAAATTATTTGGTTTTCTTGAGTATTAGTCACTACATCAGTAAGATGGAGACACTATTGTCTGCCCTGTATGCCCCCACAAAATAGTCAAGAAGCAAAAGAATTCCTAGTCTCTGGAAATAAGACTGTTGATTGATTACTTAGGGGATCAAAACAGAATTACAGGAGCCATCTTTTTTAAAATTTTTTTATTAGTTACAGACTTGCACTATTTTCTTAATATGCTTTTTGGATTCTACATGATATTCTTGTATTAGTCAGGGTTTCCCAGAGAAACAGAACAGAGAGAGAGAGAGAGAGAGAGAGAGATTATAAGGAATTGGCTTATGCAATCATGGAGGCTGAGAAGTCCAGAACCAGGAGAGCAGATGGTGCAGTTCCAGACTGAGGCCAAAGGTCTAGGAATAAGAGAGCTGATGGTGTAAGATCCAGTTCTAGTCCAAGTCTGAAGGCAGGAGAAGAACAATGTCCCAGCTCAAAGACAGGCAGAGAGCTATAGGAACCATCCTGACCTTCCACGTCACCAATTACTATCAGGCTTATCTCAAAACCTTCCATTTTTTTTATACTCATGGCCACTAAGCTAGACCAAGCCACCTAAACCAGTGGCCCCTGCCTCTCCTGCCTTTCAAATCATCGTTTACCCTAAAATTAGAGAAATTTTTTTTTAAGCACAATTTTGATCACAAAATTCCCCTACCTAGAACTCTTCAATGGCTTTTGAGGGCCTTTAGGGGAAATCCTCGCGTGACTCATTCTGCCTTCAGGTCTGCCCCAGGCAACCTTCTCTATAATCTCTTCTCTTGCCACTCTCTAGTGACATCAGTATTTAAAATCAGTACTCACAGAATGTCATCAGGAAACATCTGTCTCCCCTTGTCCCTTTAACCTTCCATGTGACTGTCTCTTCTCGTACTTGGATGAAAATGCTGACAGTTTTAATGACTTTTTGGTTCTCTATAGTGTAGTAGAAAGTATTATGGTCACTTCCAGTGTCAAGCACATTCTCAGTTCAATATTTCAAAATATTTAGTCCCACGTAACACTGGAAGCACCAAATTTGATTTAAAATTAAATGGTGCCCGTCTCTATGCTAGAGCCCAATGTGGGCTGGTCACTTATGGAGGAAGGGGATAAGTCATGGCATCTTCTCTTTTTCTACCATGTGGTAGCAACGTAAACTGGTCCAAACTCTAGAAAGCAATTTGTCATTGCTTTATCAAGGTGAACATGTACATACCCTAAAACTCGGCAATTTATTTCTAGGTAGTATTTACCTCGAGAAACATACATGTGATCAGGAGACACGTACAAGAATGTTCATGGTAGCACTGTTTGGGGTGGTCAAAAACTAGAAACAATCCAAATGCCCATTGACAGGATGGACAATAGATCATATGTTCATACAATGAGATACTGTACAACAGTGAAAATGAACCACAGTTCCACGGGACAAAAATGGATAAATCTCAGGAACATAATATTAAATTAAAAAAGCAAGAAGAATTGCAGAAGAATCCTTGCAGTATAAAACCTTACATATAAAGTTTAAAAACAAAGGTAATCATATATGTTGTACATACATATATAAAGACATGCAATAAAACCATCAGGAGAAGCAAAGGAAGGATAACAAAAATTTAGAATAATGGTTATTTCTGGGTCGAGATACAGTGAAGAAATGGTATACATAGCTGGTGATGGGCACAGAAGTATTATTTTATTATATTCTTAAAGTTTATCTCTATTTTATTCATTTATATATTATATATACGTATATATGATATACCATTAATGATTTTATATGTATAAAATATTTGATAAAAAAAGTGTGGTTTACCTATTTTGCCCATAATTGGTTGTCTCTCTTATTTCAAAGTAGGTCCTGCAATTCTTGAACATCAGTCTGTTTCAAGGCCCTAGTCTGAGCACCAACCCTGAGGAAACATTTTGTCCACATACTAAATCAGTATTAGACAGAGGGGAAAATGGAAGGAGATAAATTTTAGGAGAAAACTTTAGGTGATAAAATTGTACAGAAGAGGGGCCGGCCGAGTGGCGCAATGGTTAAGAGATGGCTTGGGA